>NW_028052033.1:0-8939 GCF_054177405.1 Leptonychotes weddellii
GAGAGGAGACGAAATCCAGGTCTCCTACTCCGCCATCTTGCTCCGCCCCCCCATTTTCCTATTTTTTAAAAAATATTTTTCTATTAGATGACTTTGGTAACTTTGTAATTTTCCATTATATAGGTATACCTGAATTTACTTAATCCATTGTTTTTGGAACATTTAGATTGTTTCTAATTATAAATATTATCTATCACATCCTTCCCTGTGACTCTTTCTGCACAGGTGCATACTTCCTTAGACTAAATGCCCAGAAGCGAAATAGCTGGGTCAAATACTATACACATACAGTAGTGCCCACCCCCCGGCCCCAGCACACACACACACTTTTATCCATGGTTTTGCTTTCCTTGGTTTCAGTTTCCCATGGTCAGCTGCAATCCAGAAGCAGATGATCCTCCTTCTGGCATATGTCAGAAGGTCAATACTAGCCTAATGTTATGTCACAATTCCTACATCATTCCTCTCACTTTATCTCATCACATAGGCATTTTGCCCTCTCTCATTACCACAAGAAGGGTGAGTATAGTACAATAAGATAGAGAGGGAGAGAGACCACATTCACGTAACTTTTATTACAGTATATTGTTATAATTGCGCTATTAGTTATAATTGCTAATTTCTTATTGTACCTAATTTATAAATTAAACTTTATGATAAGAATGTATGTATAGAAAAAAACATGGCCTATGTGGGCTTTGGTACTATCTGATATTACAAGCATTTACTGGGGGTCGTGGAACATATCCCCCATGGATAAGGGGTGGGGGGGACTACTGTATTGCTATAGAAAGATTGTGATGGTTTATAATAGAGTATCTATGAGAGTGCCTCTTTTCCTAAACCTGTGTCCACACTGAGTATTAAATTTTCAAAAACTTTTTGTTAAATGATATTCAAAATTATAAAGTAGTATTATTTTGATTACTAATGAAGCTGAACATTCTGGAGTATTAATTATTTTATTAATTTGTATATTATCTATTCATATTCCTTGCCCATTGTTTTTAACTTTATACTCTTTTTTATTATTAACATATAATGTCCTTGCCCATTTTTAAATTAGCAAACTCATTCTTATTGGTTTGTGATAACTATTTGTATATCAAGGATATTAACATTTATAGCATATGTCAAAAATATTTTTTAGACTTTATTGTTTGCTTTTGCATTTGTTTGGTGTTTCCAGTTTTAAAAGAAGTAGAAATATTTCCATTTTTCCTGATTCCCCGGTAGTGAATCATATCTAATAGTAGAAAATGTTCACACTTTGCAAAAATTACAGCAATAATGGATTTTATGCTTGAGAAAAATCATACATGTAACTTATAACCATCTAAGATGAATAAGTTTTACCACTTTGACTTTAAATTATTTTTTTTCCTTATTCTTCAGCAATTTCTATATATCTGGAAGCTCTATCTTGTTGATTATACTTGAAGGAAGTAAGCAGTACAATAGAAATCCAATTTTTCTGAATAGAAAGGTTCCACTGGCTGATCTATAATGTCAGTAGATATCTCATATCAGACCCTTTTCAAAATCTTAAATCTTGAGTTCAAAGTCCTCACTTATGTGTTGACAATAGCTTTCAGGCCTATCAAGACAAGAATAAACACATTTCTGCTCTTTCAAGCTACAGAATCATATTCTTTATATCTGTTAACATACTTTTTCAAAGGAAAAGAACTTTGTTTCCAAAAAAAAAAAAAAAAGCCCTTTTTTATTTAATTCCATTGGGGTGGTAAGAACAAAAAGACTTCCAACTTAATGGTATATCTTAATTCCTCAAGAATGAGGAAGAAAAATAGAGGAACTGAAGTGGAAAGGGGCAACATAAAAAAAAAAAAATCCCTCTTGGATGATGTTCAGGGGCTTTTATAGTGCATACCCTGGCTTTATTTCACAGTGAGTGCAGAGGTTTTAGATCTATTCCCTGGTCATTTAGGAGACTCAGAGTTCCATTTTAGATGACATTAAGAGTAATGGTTTACACATCTTACTTGTCAGTCATTGTCAATCCAATAACATTTATCACAAACATGTTAATTCAATCAAGTTTGTGGTAAAATGAAATAATTATTTCCTGATAGCTGTTACTACCATCCATGGTGAGAGAGATTGTTAGTTTATTTCCATGTGATCAATTATCTATACAGACAGGCATGAACCTAATCAACAAAAGTTTGATGTTATTATTACTCATAGATATAAAAACTTTACTCCATAATCAATATATTCTATATGGCGAACTCTAACATTGGTAGTAAATGAGCATATTCTAGGCTTATTGCAAGCATTGGTATGCATATTCTAAAAGAAGAAAACTGTGAGAAAGCCAGTATTCTATAGCCATTATGGCTACGAAAATCTTTCCTGCAATTGTCAGATGGACTCTACACAATGATAAAACTATTTAGAAAACTGTTTCTATGCTATCTGGAGTTTTGTTCCCACACTGCTAAGCAGAACTTTATCCCTATGAGCTGGAGTCAACCTTGTAGGAGGACTCTTTTTATCTAAGAGGAGACAGCCTCTAGCATGCTGTTCCCTCTCCTGGAATACTCTTCACCTAAATAACCACTACTCATCCCTCGAATCTGTCCCTGTGTCTAGGAGCCTTCTTTACTCTATCCACTGGGCTGGATGCCCCTTTAGATTTGCTGTTTAAATACCCTATCTTTCTTATGAATATTTCAAACTTGTAGTATTTGTTCACTATACATGGGTACTAGTGCATAAACTATCACACAGCTCTATGCAGTTCTGGGCCCTGAACATGTTTAGCTTCATTGGTAGACTTTTTGAAAGAGTGTTTACTGCCCATAATCCTCATAGCAACATTTCTGCTGGTTCCCAAGTTCTCTTTTGTTAAACTGAGCTGGGTCAGGAGGCAGGGTTCAGTACTTGGTTACCTGAAAAAACAAAACATTTTGGATTGGACAAAACCAGAAAAAGAGCCCCCACTTCTGTCTGTGAGATCCTATACCTGCCCTTCGCCCTTTCCAGAAACTTCCCTCGGGCACTTTGCTTTTGAGTATCTTATTACTACAACTTTTAGGCTAAATCATAGCCTTCTATTTCTAGTTGTTTTCAGAATAGGGTATGGCCTCAGTGTGTCTAAATTCTGTGGTAATGAGCCATCATACAACTGAAATTCCATAGTTATGTTTAGATTGGTTCCCGGAGTTAAAGCTGAGCCATCTCCATTCACCACATTTGTGTTTACAGACGGTCCTCAACTTAAAATTGATTTAGGATTTTTCAACTTTAAGATGGTGTGAAAGCCAAATGCATTCAGTAGAAACTGAACTTTGAATTTTGAATTTCTTTCTGGGCTAGTGATATGCGAGAGAATATTTTCTCATGATGCTGGGAGGTGGCAATGAGCTGCAATTGCCAGTCAGTCATGCAAGGATGAACAACTGATACACTCACGATTCTGTACCCATACAACCATTCTGGTTTTCACTTTCAGTAGAGTATTCAATAAATATATGAGATACTCAACACTTTTGACCCTGGGAGGCTAGGAATCTGGTTGTATCATTGCTAATATGGGGAATGTAGGAAAAATATAAAGTTTATGGAGGAAACTTATCTTTGGAACACACTGAATTTGAGGTGCTAGAAGATCCCGGCTATTAGAAATGTGAGCTACAGTTCAAGAATAATGTCAGGACTGCATCACATATATTGACCATGGTGTCATCCCTTTTGGTAGCCTGGCTCCTTTTGTCCTTCCATAAATGACACATAGGTTAATCATAACCAATCTTTTCTTTAGAAGATGGAACATCTTACAGATAAGAGCCTTTGACTTTCTTTTGGAATAGTCTGGGGGCATCAGTTTGTCACCACCTCTGACGTTCTATGATACATGCCTTATATAGATAGCCCTTCTATTTAAGTCTTGGAACTTTTAGTCATTTTAGAAAATAAATAATACATTCCCATGATTGGGGAAACTGAGACCACATAGGGGAGTTGGCAAGTTCATACATCCAATTACCAGCATTCTGGTCCCTAGTCCTCTGCTTTCCCCACTGGAACGAATGGTACCTTCCAGACCCAGCAAGTGGGGGGACAACCAGGTAACTTACTGTTTCCATCCAATCTCTCTAGTGTAGCTTGTTACTGTGCATTTAGAATTGTTCTTTAAAACCATTTTGCATTCTTTGGGTCTCTTATTTACTGTTGATTCCTTCTGAAGTTCTGAGCTTTAAAACTGTTGCTTTTCTTTCCTGCGTTCTTGAGAGTCTAAATATAGTCGCTTCATGTTCACTTCTACCAAGAACCTTGTCAGTGTTTGTTACAGCCTGTAGTTTCTTCTCACACACACCACACCCAGTTCTCCCTTCCCAAATAAATGTTTGTTTCGTGGTAATGGTTTTAAGGATCACATAGGTTGTTAACTGGAAAGGACTGTTGCATAGAAATTTGTCTGTCGGCCTTCATGGGGCCCTTTTACCCCAACGACGCTAACGGATCTTGTCCATCACCAGCCTCTTCTGTGAAGGACGATGAGCGGCTTTCTTAGGGTTGGTGAGGGATGGGCACAAACTGGAAGAACAAATAATTAACAAACAAGATCTTGTTTATAACATTAAAGGCTACCGGGCATCATTCAAAACTATAGTAATAAAGGTTCATCCAGCTAACCTCATACAGTTCAGTTAAGTGTTCTACAAGTGGACTTCACCTTACCATTGTTGGAATTAATGCTTCTTATTTTCGGTTTGTTCCTTGTCCTACCTTGAAGATGCCTTGAACCTTCGAAACCGACAGGTCATCTGCGTCACCCTTAAAGTCCTCCAGCATCTGGTTGTGTCAGCTGAGATGGTGGGTGAAGCTTTGGTGCCCTATTACCGGCAAATCCTCCCCATCCTGAACATCTTTAAGAATATGAATGGTGAGTGATCCCAGGAGTCAAGTGTCTTTTAAGCCCTAAAAAAAGGGAGTGGTTTGAAGTGGAGTTAATTAGCAACACATTTAAGATTTATTATTGCTTATAAACCAAGATCCATTTGGAGATCTAAATAGCATAACTCCCACTCTTCCCCTGCTACTCCCCGGAGAAACAGTAAAATTAACAATTTCATTTATTACTCCTCACATGTACAGCTTACTTACTCAGTACAGAAGTGCTGAAGCAGTTCTATAATCTTCCAATAATTAAATTGTAAAGTTTTTTTTAATAGTCTTTTGAATACATTAGTAGGTTTTGAGTTTGTCCTTTCTCTTGGTAGTAATTCTACCTTTAGAGAGTTTCTGTTAAAATTGCAGTCTTATTAATTGGTTTAAGATGAATTTTTAAAACAATATTATTAAAATATGGCTTGGGGAGTTTTAATCCATGTTCTCTCATTTCTAAAAAAAGAAAAATCGATAATTTGTACCTCTTTAGTTGATGGTGAGTGCTGATTATAAATATATAGGTGCTGATGCATTTATTTGTTTTAATTATTCTATAAGCTTTGGAAACACTGGTGAGCTCAGTTGAATCTGCTTTACCCTAACAAATGTACTAGCAAGTTGTGGTGATCTCTGGCAGGCAGTGGATGTATATTTGTTCATTGGGAGTGTGATTTTCCTTTTATTCCTCCTGAAAAGATGGGATTCTAATTTTCTTTTATGTTGCTGACTTTAAATTTCCATACTTCTCATATGCACAGCGTTAAATCAACATTTGAAATTAATTCCTGACAGTCATGTAAATAAGTTAGCAATCTAGTGGAACACTGCATGAAAATTTTGTGACATGATCTGCTCATGTACATACAAGAAAAAAAAAATCAAACAAAAAAACTGAGTGTTCCTGCCACATACAACTCCTTTGTTTGGAATCACTATTTTTTATATTATTCATAAATTGCTATTAAAAGTCTCGTGAATCAGGCAGACTACTCAGGAAATCATGGAATCCTCAGAAAGTCTTTAGCTGTCGTTCAATAGTAGGACCTACTTATATACTGAATATTAAATATATTTAGTAAAAAGGATTTCACCTGGAGTTATGGGAGCTTAAGAATGCTCATAATGGAGTGAGTTAATATCCATTCCAAAATACCTGAATCGCAGAACACTTAATGGGGACTTTGAGACAAGTTTCAGGAAACTAAAAAGCTGGGTGTTAGTAAGTGAATCTCCTATGATCTAATAAACTTACAGCTTTAGTAACAGCATTTCTACTTTATGGAAAATACTTATTCAAGTATTTTTTTATTCAGACTTCCTGTTTTTACTGTATAGCAGCATCGAATATCCTTGGGGTTATAGAATGACTCTGTGCGTGCACACCGTTCAGTTATGGTTCATTAAAGAAGCCCTAAGTTCGCCCATCGTATCTAGCCTCCAGTTAACTGGAGAGAGACGTAGAGATGGCAGAGAGAAAGAGGACAGAGATAGAGAGATGACAGAGAGGGAGTTACTTAAAACCTGGAAAAATCAAAGAACAGCCACCCCCAGAAAGTCTCAGTTGTAGCTAACGTTTTTCAAGTGTGTGATTAGTAAGGGTCTCTCCTCAATAATCCTCACGGAAACCTATAGTAACTGTGGTATTGCTATGTCCGTGTTTTCATCGTAAAAACTGTCTCTCTGGAACTCCTCTCCTATATAAGCATGTGCTTCTGTGCTTGACCGTCATGGACCATGAGCTCTAGCACACGTCTCCCCTCCCTCACTTGAGTAAGAGCCGGTGGCTCCTACAACCCTGGGCTTTTGGTGTCCCACAGTAGAATCTGCAGCTTGAATCTAAGCATCATTTTGTACTGTATAAAAGAAGAAAACCAGCGATGTTCAAAAGACAATTAGAATCACCCTCATCCTCAAGGAAACCTGTAAAGAAGAGTAAGTTCAGCCACCACAGAGAGAGAAATCACTAGATTATTAAACAAAAGCAGTTGGTTTTTACATCTTTCTCATACTTTTGATTTAATCCTTTAACTCACAGATGTTCACATGCTTAACAAAAGAAGAAATTGGCTTTAGGAATATATCCCTGTTTAGATTTTATCAATGTGCAAATTTATAATTTATATCCTAGCCTTAACTGGTTCCAAACAAGGTTAATTATTTTGGAACATTTTGAAATGCATGCACGAGGAATTCTACATTCAACTATTTTTCTGCTTAATATCTTTCTGACATTTGAGGGGGAAAAATACTAGCTTCAGCTTCATTTTCTACTTATCTTAGAAACCTGTCAGTACAACGCCAGGATGCAGTAAGCTGGATTTCCAGAGGGTCGTATTACGAAATTGGAGCATTCTAGCTATAAAACTTAAAACTATTCTCCAAAGTGGCTATGTTTCCATAGATCCAATTCTACCAGAAGAAACATATCACACAGGATTTCCAATTATAGTAGTATTTTTACTATAGAAATAATTTAACTTTAATAGCAGTTTAATAAATCCTGTTTTGTAATTATAGGTAGTCATAGTCACAGACCATATATACTTACTTTATCTAAGCAGATGTCTTTAGTACCAGTTATATTTATAAAGAAAATTATATTAGAAATGTATAGCATGTAACATTTGAAAAAATTCATCCTTAATTTCAATGTATTTAAAACAATTCCACACGTTTCTAGGTTTCCTCTTTTCCCTGCTTAACTTTCACACAAATCAATGTCCTGTTAAATTCAGGTTGAAACCTATTTCTTTCAAGCCCCACCACAAAATATTTGTTTAGGATGAGACCAAAGATAAGTGCCAGAAAGAAAGAATGAGAGAATAATCCTTCAAACGTAATAACCTTGTCCTCTGTCCGTGTTCCCTCCACGTGCAAGCTTTAGCTTCATTCCACTGCCTGCTCCTTTCCTGCAATTTCTCTCCTATTTTAATGTCAAATGGACTCTGTTGGAAATGAGCAGTGGGGCTGAGGAAGCAGGCACACACTCCGAGGGGCCTTGGACTTAGAGTCTTCCCAGAGGACCAAAGGGAACCAAAGAGGGGGCAGGCAGGAGTGGGTAGCATTGGCAGTCCCGACCTATGCCCCGATCTACACTGCTATAGGTAGTCAAACTTATAGCAAGCCCCACGAGATTATTCCTGTCTGGAGAGTAAGAGTGGCTTTGTGTTACTCTTTATGCATAATATTTTTTACAGGGTTTAATTAGGCTAAATTTTAAAAGTTATATAAACAACAGAAGTCTAAGATGAAAGTTGTAATGTGGAGTGGTGGAACATCTAGAGTCAGATGCAAATCATGTAGCTTCTCTGAGCTTACATTGCTTTTAAATTCTTCTAAATCATCTGTACAACATAGAAGAGCATCCTTTTTGTATGGTTGATGTGACAATTCAAGATAATGTGTCCATAAGTTCTTCGTGTACAGCCTGGCCTTGACTGGGTGTTAAATGAGACCGCCATCTTTATCATACGACATGATATACATGTACAATATTATATACATATAATATTATATTATATACAGATATTGCAATACTATATAAATTATTATATCACAATATGAATAGATGATTGAGTGTATTGGGCCCCCTGTTGGGTAACTCATCCCTTTAGCCCTACTGTGAGCCTATGAATGGAGTGCAGATTCCTGGTTTTCAAGCGGGGGTGATCCCTTTGCCTCAAAGGATTCATCTTGCCTCTGATTGCCATATGCCAGGTGGGTGACCAAATAAGTTTTTTTTTTTAATTTAATTTTATTATGTTATGTTAGTCACCGTACAGTACATCATTAGTTTTTGATGTAGTGATCCACAATTCACTGTTTGTGTATAACACCCAGTGCGCCATGCAGTACGTGCCCTCCTTAATACCCACCACCAGGCTAACCCATCCCCCACCCCCTCCCCTCTAAAACTCTCAGTTTGTTTCTCAGAGTCCATAGTGTCTCATGATTCATCTATCCCTCTGATTCCCACCCCCCTTCATTTTTCCCTTCCTTCTCCTAATGTCCTCCATGCTATT
>NW_028052034.1:0-402 GCF_054177405.1 Leptonychotes weddellii
GAGGGACTAAGGAAGTACTGAGTGTTCCCAAGACTGGTGGAACACAATGCCTGCTCAAGGCGCTTCTGGCCTCCTCGGGGCAGACTGGGAACAAGCGGGGCCAGGTAAGCAAGGATCTTTAAGGATCTTTAGGATCTAAGCAGAGAAGAAATTACGGTGCTCCTCCTCATAGATAACTCTAAATAAAAACATGACACATCGACACCCAAGGCTTACAAGTACACTGAAATGGACAGAGGTTCTCTGTAGCTTTTCTGATGTCGAAGTAAGTTCATGGGAGCTGGCCTCTTCTGCTCGCACCGCCCACACCCCCCCACCCACCCCAGCCACCGGCAGCCCTGCTATTCAGCCATCCACGTACCGGAGAAGTCAACACTGATGCTAAGTGCTCTAGAGAGCCCC
>NW_028052035.1:0-402 GCF_054177405.1 Leptonychotes weddellii
TGGGTGGCTCAGTCGGTTAAGCGACTGCCTTCGGCTCAGGTCATGATCCTGGAGTCCCGGGATCGAGTCCCGCATCGGGCTCCCTGCTCGGCAGCGAGTCTGCTTCTCCCTCTGACCCTCCTCCCTCTCATGCTCTCTGTCTCTCATTGTCTCTCTCGCAAATAAATAAAGTCTTAAAAAAAAAAAATTTAAAAAAAAAATTAAAAAAAAAAAAAAAAAAAAAGACTCTAGATTTCCAGTCATTTAGCATTTAGCATGCCTACTATATACAGTGACCATATTATCCGTGCAATCACACATCTTTTGTTTAAGTCACTACATATCAAGAATCAAGCTTTTACTAGCTCGTTGCTTCTTTCTCTAGCTTGTGCTTTCCTTGTTATCTTCTCCTTCCTGAGAGAG
>NW_028052036.1:0-402 GCF_054177405.1 Leptonychotes weddellii
CGCCTGGGTGGCTCAGTTGGTTAAGCGACTGCCTTCGGCTCGGGTCATGATCCTGGAGTCCCGGGATCGAGTCCCGCATCGGGCTCCCTGCTCGGCAGGGAGTCTGCTTCTCCCTCTGACCCTCCTCCCTCTCATGCTCTCTGTCTCTCATTCTCTCTGTCTCAAATAAATAAATAAAATCTTTAAAAAAAAAAAAAAAAAAAGAAAATTGGCAAAAGGAAGAAAAATGGAAGGAGAGGAGGGGAAATGAATGAGAAAATAAGAAAAAGATAAATGAAAGGAGAGAAAGGGAGTGAACATTTTCTGATGTGCCAGCAGTTAAGTATAATGGGAAGTGCTCAGAAGCTACTTGGAAATAATCTTTAGCATCGTCCGTGTCCTCAAGTAAGGAAGTCACATTGG
>NW_028052037.1:0-402 GCF_054177405.1 Leptonychotes weddellii
TGTGTGTGTGTGTGTGTGTGTGTGACATCTTCTATATCCATTCATCTACTGAGGGGCACCTAGGTTCCTTCCATATCCTGGATTGTTAATAATGCTGAAATAAACATAGGAATGCATATATCTTTTTGAATTACTGTTTTCATTTTCTTCGGGTAAACACCCAGCAGTGGAATTACTGGATTGTGTGGTATTTCTATTTTTAATTTTTTTTTTTTTTTTAAAGATTTTATTTATTTATTTGACAGAGAGAGAGACAGCGAGAGCAGGAACACAAGCAGGGGGAGTGGGAGAGCGAGAAGCAGGCTTCCTGCCAAGCAGGGAGCCCGATGTGGGACTCGATCCCAGGACCCTGGGATCATGACCTGAGCCGAAGGCAGACGCTTAACGACTGAGCCACCCAGG
>NW_028052038.1:0-402 GCF_054177405.1 Leptonychotes weddellii
GCGCCTGGGTGGCTCAGTCGTTAAGCGTCTGCCTTCGGCTCAGGTCATGATCTCAGGGTCCTGGGATCGAGCCCCGCATCGGGCTCCCTGCTCCGCGGGAAGCCTGCTTCTCCCTCTCCCACTCCCCCTGCTTGTGTTCCCTCTCTCGCTGTGTCTCTCTCTGTCAAATAAATAAATAAAATCTTTAAAAAAAAAAAAAAAAAGAAAATGGCAAGATTTCATTCTTTTTTATTGCTGAGTAATAGTCCATTGTGTGTGTGTGTGTGTGTGTGTGTGTGTATACCACCTCTTCATCCATTCATCAATCGATGGACACTTGGGCTATTTCTATAATTTGGCTACTATAGATAATACCGCTATAAACATCAGGGTGAATGTATCCCTTTGACTTAGTATTTTTGT
>NW_028052039.1:0-402 GCF_054177405.1 Leptonychotes weddellii
AGTAATTTGTGTAAACACAAGAAATGTAATTTTCACACTGGGAAGATTTTTAACTCTTCCACTGATTAAAAAAATGACAATATTGTTAAAGGCTGATCTCTCTATGTGTGGGTATATATTTTTATATAAAAGCAGAATTTGTATATTTTTTAACTGTCTTTCACCTCATAGGGGCAGCCTCTTCTCTAAAAAGTGATCACACACACACACACACACACACACACACACACACGCTTTATCAAATATTGATAAATGGTTAATGGAAATCAATGGAGGCTGTATTTTGCATGAAAATGAGCTACACTGCCCCCCACAACACCCAGAAAATATCTAGATAAGAAGTGCAAGAGGAAAGTTCTATTATAGATTTGGATTGGTAGGCATGACCAAAGGAATAGATGA
>NW_028052040.1:0-402 GCF_054177405.1 Leptonychotes weddellii
GGCCGGTGCCAAGGATTCAGCAATAGACATAAACAATATTTTAGTGAAATACTTTTAAAAGTCAAAATTAATGCAAAAAATCTATAATGGACAAAATATTAAAATTTCAGAAGGCAACAAAATATTAAAATTGAAGGCAAGGATCCATCAGCTTGTTTATATAGATGCTTCTCACAGCTACCAATCAGGCTGGGATAATCGTTGTGTAGCAAAGCCATCATTCTTTTTTTTTTAATAGAAAGCAGTTCTTTTATTATATAATGTACAATAAACATTTCACCTGCTTTGGCTTTTTTTTTTCTTTCTTTTTTTTTAAAATTTTTTATTGTTATGTTAATCACCATACATTACATCATTAGTTTTAGATGTAGTGTTCCATGATTCATTGTTTGTGCATAACAC
>NW_028052041.1:0-402 GCF_054177405.1 Leptonychotes weddellii
AATGTTGAAAAGGAGTGGTGAGAGGGGACATCCTTGTCTTGCATCTGATCTTAGTGGGGAAGATTTGAGTTTCTCATCATTAATGGTATTAGTGGTAGGTTTTTGTAGATATTACCAATTTAAGAATGCTACCCTTTTATTCCTAGTTTACTCAGAGTTTTTATCATGAGTGGGTGATGGATTTTATGAATTTTTTTTTAACATTTTTTTTATTCTTATGTTAATCCCCATACATTACATCATTAGTTCTAGATGAAGTGTTCCATGATTCATTGTTCGTGCACAACACCCAGTGCTCCATGCAGAACGTGCCCTCCTCAATACCCACCACCAGGCCAACCCATCCTCCCACCCCCCTCCCCTCTAGAACCCTCAGTTTGTTTTTCAGTGTCCATCGTCTCT
>NW_028052042.1:0-402 GCF_054177405.1 Leptonychotes weddellii
ATGGACTCTGAAAAACAAACTGAGGGTTCTAGAGGGGAGGGGGGTGGGAGGATGGGTTAGCCTGGTGGTGGGTATTGAGGAGGGCACATTCTGCATGGAGCACTGGGTGTTATGCACAAACAATGAATCATGGAACACTTCATCTAGAACTAATGATGTAATGTATGGGGATTAACATAAGAATAAAAAAAATAAAAAATAAAAAAAAAAAGAAGTGTCTATCAACTGAGTGAAAAAAATAAATCAGAGTATGTTCATATAATGTTAGAAGTTAAAAGAAATGAATGCTGATTGTACATACCAACATATATAAATTGCAGAAACAAAAATACTGAGTAAAAAAGGTGTGTTGTAAAATATGTTCCATATAATACTTACATAAATTAAACTCACACAAAATTA
>NW_028052043.1:0-402 GCF_054177405.1 Leptonychotes weddellii
AAAGCTGTTACCTTTCTAGCCCTGTCCGCCATGGTGCTTAGCAGCCAGGGATGCATGGTCTCAGACATGTTTACCAAGTAAAACACTGACTTGAGGGGCGCCTGGGTGGCTCAGTCATTAAGCGTCTGCCTTCGGCTCAGGTCATGATCCCAGGGTCCTGGGATCGAGCCCCACATCGGGCTCCCTGCTCAGCGGGGAGCCTGCTTCTCCCTCTCCCACTCCCCCTGCTTGTATTCCCTCTTTCGCTGTGTCTCTCTCTGTCAAATAAATAAATAAAATCTTTAAAAAAAAAAAAATAGAAATACTGATATGTTTTAGTAATTATATAGATTAGTAATACATAATACTTATTAATAATTAGTAATACAAAATAATTTTTGATACATTCATTTTTAGTATGGA
>NW_028052044.1:0-8938 GCF_054177405.1 Leptonychotes weddellii
TGATGGGTATTGAGGAGGGCACATTCTGCATGGAGCACTGGGTGTTATGCACAAACAATGAATCATGGAACACTACATCTAAAACTAATGATGTAATGTATGGGGATTAACATAAGAATAAAAAAATAAAAAAATAAATTAAAAAAAGAAAATTGAGAAAAAAAATAAAATAAAAATAAAAACATAACACTAAAAATTTCTAAAATTCACTGTGCTCCCATTTCTGGTTTTTACCTTATTTCTAATTTGGACTTCAGGGACATGCCTAGGATCTTGAAACACGATGTTAAACTGTGTTCACCTTGTATAGAAAGGACACTCCCAAGCACAAACTTACAAAGTGTCTGGGGAAGAGCAATGTTACTAGAGAAAGTCCTCAACCATTTATCTAGTGGAACTCATCTTGTTGCATTTAAAAAAGTAATTAGAACTCTTCCCTTCGTTAAAGAAAGTGCATCATTCAAACTTGGTGCCTAATTTTCTGAGACCTTAGATTTCAGGATGTTAAGCAGCATTATATGGGAAATAGCAGAGGTCAGTTAATTTTCAGAGAAGCTCTATACACTAAAATGTCAAATAAAAAAAGATATCAAATGAACCACCATAAGAACAGGCTACACCAACAAGGGGAAAACGTTCTTATTATTGCACAAAGAATTATTTAGCACCTGCCATGTGCTAGACACTGAGAAAGATTAAAACCAAAGACCCCTACACACAAGAGTGGTTGGAAAGAAAGACGTGCATGCAAATAACTACAACTCAAAGCAGAGAGTGGAATTATAAAATGGGATGTAAAGAGCAACAAAGAAGCCTAGAAGTTATAGGAGAGGTAAATCTCTCTGGATTGGAGGTGATCATGGAAGCTTCAGGAAAAAGAGGCATCACAGCTGGGGCCTGCCCTGGGGGGCAGGGTTCTAAAGCAGCAGAAGGGCAGAGGGGGAGATATTTCAGGCAAAGGGAACAGCATGTGCTAGGGTAGTGAGGTCCTGTGAACTTTGCCGTATTCCCCGGGCACGTCCGCTTCTCAGCATCACTAGAGCACAGATACATAAAAGGAACAACAGAGAAAGGCTGCTGCATCATGCTACCCTGAAAGTTATTATCCCCTGTAAAACAGAAAATGTATAAGAGTGTTCTACAATTAAAACAACAAATGTTCTTTTGGTAGGCCTCTTATAGAGGAAATGGTTATAAAGTGAGATGTGGCTTTTGCATCACAGACTTTATCCTCTGCTCCAAAGTATAATCCTATATTAAAACAACTAAATTATTTATACTGAAGCTTTAATAATTGTTTGAGATAAAAGCATGGCACTTAAAAATGCTACAGTTAAGCATATTAAGGAACAAACTAAAGATTACTGAGTATTAGCTAAATAACTATTTGAATTTTTCCTTTAACATAGACTATTATTAACGATTAAAAGGCTGTTTGCATACACTTGCTGTGCTGACAAAATCACACCCTCTCAGAGACAAAGCTACAGCGTATGAAACATAAGAGGCACCCAAGAACAAGGCTTACTTAACCCAGAGATGGCTGGTAAATCTTTCTGCTGCTATGTGCCATTGTTAAGCCTACAATATCAGTAATGACATACCACCGGTTTTGATATTCATTTCATTCAATCCTCGATCTATTGAGATCTGTTGAAAACAATGTCTAGACAAAAATCATAACCAATATGAGGTTTATAGCGTAGAAGGACATAACATTTTTGCTAATTTCTAGTTTATAGCTAAGTGAAACACACCAGGTTGCTAGAGCCTGTCCGGAGTTTGCCACATTGCAGAGCTCCGGGAGTGAGCGAATGGTGGTGATCTCTGGATTCCTGCGAGGCCAGGGTTCGAACTGGCCACGGCCTTTCATATTCAATGGCTTTACTGTACGTATGCAGAAAATCCCATCAACTCCAAATATTTCTAGATTACTGAAGAGAAAAGCAGTGGCTCTCCAGGAAGAAATGATGTGCATGCTAGACTGCTAACGCTCTTTGGGCCTGATTTACATTCTATCGAATATCATTAGACAGAAGTGGAGTTCTTCAGTCACGGCTACTTTAAAATGCCACTATTTGAATACATGAGCATCACATATATATTTGTTCACATTATCAAAACATTCCATGTAGGCAAATCAACTCATTTCTTAAGACGCCACGATCTTTAGTGGGCTTCAAGTTATCCAGTTAATTTTTCAAATGCAGCCAGTTAAAAGTCTTGATGCTAGTGTTTCTGGTGCACGATTCATTGGTGGAATTACTTTACACATTGAAACATGGAGAAGCTATAAATGGACCTAACAACTATGACAGAATTTATATAATGAATTAGAAAAACACTATAGTTTGAGTTTAAAATCATCTGGAATACAGCAAAAAGTGGCTTTTTAAAAAAAAAAGAAAAAGTGCTTTTTTTAAAAAATAAAATACAATTGTCTCTTGCAAGTGAACAAAATTTTGCATCATTTTCCCAGCGAATTTTATATCTCAGTTGGGTAAAGGTGGATTATTAGTTTTAGATGATTCCCAGCAATCTAAGATTCTTCCCCTCAATATCCAACTATACCCTATGTTTCTAGTTTAGGATTGAGTACAGCAGGGCATTAAAGAGACAGTTAGTAATATGAGCTTGACTATGTCAGCTGTGATCTGAGCCCCAAATCCTTTCAAATGAAACCAAACCATTTCATTTCATTGAATTCTGCTCTCTCCTCCTGTTCTCTCCTTTTTTTCAAATTAGGCCACAGTTAAGAAACACCTCAACCATATATATGTGTCAAGGTAAAGTTTGTCCCAGAATATTAATTTCCAAATTCTATTCATGAATATTGCAAATTATAGACATTGTATTTTGAAAAAGATTCCCCCCCCCACCAATCTAAGGGAAAGAGGTTTATGAGAATTTTTTTCAACATAAATAATGGACTAGAAAATGAGATTTATTTAATGCCACAATTTCTTTAACATCATCAGAATTTAGTTAGGAATTCCACAGAAAGTATCTGAAATGCTTACCGTAAGAAAATAAGACTGCTTACTTCTCCATTTCATATTACATTACAATTTTGAAGGGTATATTTACTTTGCCTTCTGGGTTGGGGGTCCATATCTGAGTCAATTTAATGATAAATGTATGTGTAAACTCCTAGTATTTGCTCTGGAGTTCAGTTGAGGCAAGATGAAGATTAAATAAACTCTGGCGAAATATGCCCTTAACTTCTCTCCCAAATCCTAAGGGGAGCAAATCATGAACTCCACACAGAATGCATTTATAATCTAGATTCTCTAAGTTATTATGCCAAAAATGGGAAAATTAGTGTTCTGTACACTAACATAATCTTGAATATGAAATAATGAGAACATTTATAATTTATAAAAATATCTAATTTTCTCAAAGAATTATGCATATGAGGACCTAATGTGTTAGAACTTTTAAATCTTAGAATTTTTATGAAACACATAGATACCATCTTTTATTTTTTATATAATATACTATAAAACATTAGGATTTGGTAATAATTACTTAATATTCTTAAGTCATTTATTTTATGATTTTCCCCAAAGTATTCCAAGTAGAAATTGTCTCCCTCTCCCTAATTACTTTCACATTTGATATTAAACTGGGAAATTTTAGTTAATAATTCTCAGCTACCTTGAAATATAAAGAAAGGTATCCCAGAGTTTATAGTGATTTCCCAGTTACATTCTAAGTATCTAACATGTGTGAGAGTGCTGCTATCTTTCAGTGGGGAAATGGATTGCCATTATGTGCTTTATAAGAGCGATTTTTGGTACTCAATGATAAGTAATGCAATATAATTCAAATCTACGCATTAAAGCTGTGACTCTCCAGCGAACTAATTCAAGTCTTCTGATGGTCTTTTAAATTAGGCTCCCAGGCTTCCACACATTAATTTTTAATCAGTCTAGAAGGTATTACATTTACTTCCATTTCCACATTAAGGACATTCACATAAATGATACAAAATAAATCGAAAATTAGAATTTGCATTATGTCTCCTTATATTCGATATATAATATCCCTAAAGTAGACAAAAGTGGCAAAGTAACTTTGAAAGTGCAATGACCAGAAAATTGGTTGAAGAATGGCTTTAGTAATATATATGTTTAATATATTATTTATTTACCGTTACTCTTTTGAAAAATCTCTTTTACAGAATGGTTCATTGTAAAACTCATACCCCAAGGCCCTAAACCAATTTTTAAAACTGAGCAGACATTTTATAATTCAAAATTAAGTGAACATGTAAATGTAAAGATTAATACCATATCCTTTCAAAACATACAGATAAAGCTAAGAAAAAACAATGAAACTGTACATATTTACCAGTCACTTAGTGAACCTGAGTCATACTAAGGTTGTCATTACTCTAAAGCACCAGATTAAACTAGAAATTTTCATTCCCGATTAATCTGGTCAACCTTCTCGCATTTGTGATATTGGTCTCCTGGAGGCAATACTAAAATAAAAATGCCTTTGCCTTTGATTTACCCATAAATATCAAAATATTTCAGTATAATCAGCCAAGTGGACTTCTAGTTTCTGATTCTGTGTGATGCTGTCTATAAGTTCTATTCACCAATAATAATCACAATATAGGTTGTTCACATAATGTACAATAATCTTTAATGTGAACTCTGTCTTTACTCATCTTTGAGTCTTCTGAAGTACCTATTGTAGAGTACAGACTCAATAAAAAGTTTTTGAATTGAATGTAATATAAATGGGACAGAGTAGGGAAAATCTAAAAGCAGGAATTTAAAGCTGACAGTCCATTCATTCTTTCATTAAACAAATGCATATTGAAAACAAAAATATTATGTATCAGGCATCATTATTCTAAGTGTTGTGGGATGCAGGTCTAGTAAAACTTACATTCTAGCATGGGAGATTGATAATAAAATATAAATTTATATATATATATATAGTTAGGTGATTAAGTGATAAGTGATACATTTATGAATATGTTTGGACATGCTATAAAAACAATCAGTAAAGGTAAGAAGAGTAGACTCTGATGGGATGGGGTACCATTTTAGGTATTGAGATAAGTCTTTCTATTGAGTGGACATTTGCAGAGAGACCTAAATGAAGTGAGGGATTTAACCAGGTAGATAGATAGTAGAAAAGCATTTCAGGTCCAACGAACAGCAAATGGCCATTGTAAGGATTTTGACTTTAATCTGAGGAGTTGGGAAACCCTGCAGTGTTTTGAACAGACAAGTAACCTTGTTTGACTTCTGTTTATAAAATGATCACTCTGGTTCTTGCGCGGAGGACAAGCTATGTGTGTATGGTGAGGAGACTGGGGTTGAGGCAAAGTTTAAAAGGAGTCTGTTTCAATCATTCAGGCAAGAGATAAAAAGGGTTCAAAATCAAATCTGATAGCAGCAAAGACCTACTAAAAGGAAAGAAAAGACAGGAGAGTAAGACCTAGAAAGTTCTTACCATAGCAAGACAGGAAGTAATGGGGTTCTTAAATACACAGATTTCAAATTTCAGAGGCACTACAAACCAAAAGCCAGAGCTTTTTATAGAAATAGGAGCTATTCCTCGTATTATGGCAAGTCTCTCAATCCAGAGATATGTTCCTTTTTGCCTTCCCCAAGTCTGTCATCCCTTTTCTTTTTCACATTTATATTCAATCCTCCTCTCCCAAATAAATCCTTATGATCAAGGTCTAAACAAGCTCTAATCTCCCCAACCCCAAATGAATCATCTTTCAAACACATTCACCCCTAACTTTTCACCCTATCACTCTGCTCCCTTTCACAGACTGATTTGTTAAATTGTATGCACATCTTAATTTTCTTTACTTGAATCTGGTCCATCTTAATTCCCTGAAACAGATATCACGAAGACACTGGTGCCCTACATGCTAAAACCAAGAACATCTTCCATTCCTCATCTTGCTTGAGCAATAGGGTACACCTGACCCTGCTGACCTCTTGCCTCTTCTTTGGAAGGCATTCTTTTCCAGGCTCTTTCCTAGGTGGGCATTCCCCCACTTTCCTTTCAGAAGCATTCGCAGGCTCGTCCTCCCCCGCTTAGTCATTGAATGTTGAGATATTCCAAAGTTCAGTTGTAGGCCTTCTTGTCTTCTCACACAAACCTTCCAATCAAGAGATCAGTCTTATTCCCTAACCACCTCTATGCCAATAATTTCCTGGTTTCTACCCCTCCAGTCTACATCTCTCTTCTGAGCTCCAGACCTAGACTATTTACTTGGATAACTGAAAGCACTTTAAACATAAGTTCAAAACTAAACTCCTGTTATACCAGACAAGTGATTCACTCAAAGGCCCCTCTTGCTCTCTTGCAATCTGTTCTCCACATGGCAGGCAGTCAGAGTGATATTTTCAAAATGGAAATCTGATCATGTCATCCCTCTGCTTAAGATCACTATTCGTGGTTTAAAATCTAAAACGATCATATGCAAGACCTACATGGCCTACTTCTTACCTACCTCTAGTTTCATTTGGTAGCAGTTCTCTGTCATTCTCTGAGGAACTGAAATAGAGTATGGTTGGAATATAATCATGGTACCATCCTTTTGCACATGCCTAAAACACTATCCCTTTTCTCTTTTCCTAATTAATTCCTATTTATCCTACCGAAGCCAGCCCAAACATTTCTTCCTTAGGAAGCCTTTCATGATGCCCCAGAACAGGCCACGTCCTAACTCTTTAAATTCCTCTCTTCATAGCACACCTCACAACTAAAAACAAATTATTTATTTTTTATAATTTGATTAATGCATGTCTTCCCCCACTAGACAATAACCTGCATTAGGCTTGTACTTATAAGATTTTTGCTCTTCATCATATCTCTTGTACTTAGCACATTGCCTGAGATATTCTAGGCATTTCATAGATACTGTTTCCATGGACAGATGAACGAATGAAATGGGAGAAAGAATCTTTATTATTTGGCAAAGAATTAAAGTAAGGGTTGAAGAAGAAAAGTAATTAGAGTTTACTCTAAAAGTTTCAGGCCCAAATGACTGGGAAAATGGTGAAATGATTAACGAAAAAATGCAATTATGGTGGGATGAGTAAATGTGCCGAGGAAAATGAAAACTCAGTTTGGGCATCTTCTATTTAGGCTGCTAATGGTGGCAATGCTGAGGTCCAACAAAAAATTGGAAATGCAAATGGTAGTTGACCAGAGGCTGGGGCTAGAGGCACCCATTTGGGAACCACGTGGTAAGATGATAGATGCAACTCTCTGGGGATGGATGAAATTCCCGAGGAATTAAGTACAGAGGGGAGAAAACCTATCTGAAGAAAGAATCTTGAGAAACAGCTGTATTTAATAGATAAGATGAGGAAGAGAAGTCTGCACGAGGTACAGAAAACCCACCAGAAAAGCTGAATATACAAGAAAGTAATCAAACACAGAAGTCAAGGGAAGTAAAAAGGAAAGGTAATTAAAGGAACAAAGGAAAAATAAAAATACATACACACAGCTATCAAAGACAAACTATTGTCTTACTGAAGTATGGTAACATCTTAAATGTTAAAATTCTTTTCTATAATTTCAAAATAACCTTATAAAATAACTGGAAAATAATGTAATATGAGGTCTTTGTGTCCTGGAAGAATATCTGATAGTGTTGCTCAGAATGGTGGTGGCCATGTTTGTGTGAAATAAAGATACTGCCCCAGGAACTCATAGTGCCTCACCCATCACTTCAAAGAACTGAGGAATGCAGAGCCATAGAGAGAACACAGCAGCCTGAAGACTGCAAACACACGTCAGGTTACAAAAATTACTCTGAATTCAATAATAAAAATAGTGACAGATAGTTAACATTCATTGTTTGCTGTGTACCAGACACTGTGCTAAGTACTTTATGGACAGCATCTCATTTAATCCTCTCAAAACCATGTGAGGCAAGTATTATTAGCCCAAGAGACTCTGAAAAGTTAAGTAAATGTCCAATATCTCACTGTCAGGAATGAAAGACTCTGGATTCAAACCCAGGATTAAAAGATTAGACTCTTAACCAGTACATCATTGAAGCAAACCCCAAACCCTTCACAGGAGAAGATCCAAAACAGAATAGACTTTCTCCTTTAGTCATTCTGGTATAGGATGACTTTCATTTCCTTAGGATAATCTAGAGGTGAAAACAGTTCTGGGGATGTGCCCTTTAAGGTCATGTAAGGTATAGTTTTCCTTGTAGAGAATGAATTCAGTAATTCTCAACCAATCCCTGGGTATCATAAGTTAAGATAAAAAAAAATTCCCTTTAGGACCACTTATTAATTAAAGAAATAGATATACACGCTCCCTGCTAGGCACCAGGGAGACAGCAATACATGAAACATACTCATTCCCTGTTCTTATGGAGCCAACAATTGTGTGTGTGTGTGCATGCTAAAAACAGATATTAAACAAATAGTCACATAAATAAAGATCTCTTTACCAACTGTGATACATTTCATAAAGACAAATTAGTGGATGTTATAAATTTATTCCTGGGAATGGGGCTAGTTTAGACCAGGGAGTCTAGAGAAGCTTCTCTGAGGAGGAGACATTTAGGTGACACCTGAAAGAGGGGTATGGACTAGAACAGAGTGGGAGGGCAAAAGCAGCTTGGTAGATTTACAGAAATAAACAGAAGCCATTGTGGCTGCAGTCTGATGAGTAAAGGGGCAAGTGGTAAGAACTAGACTAGAAAGGTGCATAACTGGTTAGAAACCTGAATTTTAAGCATTCTAGGTGAATAACAGAGTGAAGATTTTGGTGTAAAGAGGTGCCATAATCACGGGGATGCGGAGAAACGGGAACTCTCCTACACTGTTGGTGGGAATCCAAGCTGGTGCAGCCACTCTGGAAAACAGTATGGAGGTTCCTCAAAAAGTTGAATATAGAGCTACCATATGATCCAGCAATTGCACTACTG
>NW_028052045.1:0-402 GCF_054177405.1 Leptonychotes weddellii
GTGGTGATGGTGGTGGAAGTGATGGTGGTGATGGTGGTGGAGGTGATGGTGGTGATGGTGGTGGAGGTGGTGATGGTGATGGTGATGGTGGTGATGATGGTGATGATGATGATGGTGGTGATGGTGGAGGCAGTGGTGGAGGTGATGTTGGTGATAGTGGTGGTGGTGATGGTGATGTTGGTGGTGGTGATGGTGGTGGTGGAGGTGATGGTGGTGGAGGTGATGGTGGTGATGGTGGTGGAGGTGGTGATGGTGATGGTGGTGGTGGTGATGATGGTGATGATGATGATGGTGGTGATGGTGGAGGCAGTGGTGGTGGTGATGGTGGTGGTGGAGGTGGTGGAGGTGATGGTGGTGGAGGTGATGGTGGTGATGGTGATGGTGGTGGAGGTGATGGTGGTG
>NW_028052046.1:0-402 GCF_054177405.1 Leptonychotes weddellii
GGGAGAGGGAGAAGCAGACTCCCCATGGAGCAGGGAGCCCAATGTGGTACTCAATCTCAGGACCCTGAGATTATGACCTGAGCTGAAGGCAGCTGCCCAAGCTACTGAGCCACCCAGGCACCCCTCAAACTTTAACATACATAAGAATGGAATCCTATTAAAATGCAGATCTGGGGCGCCTGGGTGGCTCAGTTGGTTAGGCAACTGCCTTCGGCTCAGGTCATGATCCTGGAGTCCCGGGATCGAGTCCCGCATCGGGCTCCCTGCTCGGCAGGGAGTCTGCTTCTCCCTCTGACCCTCCTCCCTCTCATGCTCTCTGTCTCTCATTCTCTCTCTCTCAAATAAATAAATAAAATCTTTAAAAAAAAAATAAATAAAATGCAGATCTGTTTCCATACATCT
>NW_028052047.1:0-402 GCF_054177405.1 Leptonychotes weddellii
GGCGCCTGGGTGGCTCAGTTGGTTAAGCGACTGCCTTCGGCTCAGGTCATGATCCTGGAGTCCCGGGATCGAGTCCCGCATCGGGCTCCCTGCTCAGCAGGGAGTCTGCTTCTCCCTCTGACCCTCCTCCCTCTCATGCTCTCTGTCTCTCATTCTCTCTGTCTCAAATAAATAAATAAAATCTTTAAAAAAAAAAAAAGTATATATAAGTGGAATCATGCAATACACACTATGCTGTAATTGGCTTCTTTCACTTACCACAAAGTTTTGAAATTCCTCGATGTCACTGTATGCATCAGTTGTTTGTCCATTTTATTACTGGATATGAATTGTTTGAATGCCTCAATTTCTTTATCCATTAGTGGATAGAGTCATTAATGGATATTAGTGTCATTTCCCCTT
>NW_028052048.1:0-402 GCF_054177405.1 Leptonychotes weddellii
TTTTTTTTTATAAATTTTTTTATTGTTATGCTAATCCCCATACATTATATCATTAGTCCTAGATGTAGTGTTCCATGATTCACCGTTTGTGCATAACACCCAGTGCTCCATGCAGAACGTGCCCTCCTCAATACCCATCACCAGGCTAACCCATCCTCCCACCCACCTCCCCTCTAGAACCCTCAGTTTGTTTTTCAGAGTCCATCGTCTCTCATGGTTCGTCTACACATCCGATTTCCCCCGCTTCATTCTTCCCCTCCCGCTACCTTCTTCTTCTTTTTTTCTTAACATATATTGCACCATCAGTTTCAGAGGTACAGATCTGAGACTCAACAATCCCGCACAATTCACAGCACTTACCAGAGCACATACCCTCTCCAGTGTCCATCACCCAGTCACCCC
>NW_028052049.1:0-402 GCF_054177405.1 Leptonychotes weddellii
ATTGTTTGTGCATAACACCCAGTGCTCCATGCAGAACGTGCCCTCCTCAATACCCACCACCAGGCCAACCCATCCTCCCATCCCCTCCCCCCCAGAACCCTCAGTTTGTTTTTCAGAGTCCATTGTCTCTCATGGTTCGTCCACCCCTCCGATTTCCCCCGCTTCATTCTTCCCCTCCCGCTACCTTCTTCTTCTTCTTCTTCTTTTTTTCTTAACATATATTACCTGTGACATTTTAAACTGCAAAAGCAATGTGTATGAGGAATAACTGATAGTCAAACACTACAAAAATGTGTAAAGAAAAAGTTTAGTTTCCCCTCACCTCCATTCTCATCCTGCTGTGTTTACACAAGTGTTTACAGTCTGATGTGGATACTTCCCCCACCTACCTCCATCCATGCA
>NW_028052050.1:0-402 GCF_054177405.1 Leptonychotes weddellii
CATAGTAAAAAATAAAACATAAGGTATTATATGTAGATATATAATAATAACTTTAGAATCATGTATTTTCTCCCCATATTGCTTGAGAATCACATTTTTCTTTTGTTTCCATGTCTTTCTCAAAATAAATACTAGAATACCAGAATATTTTCTAGTATCCGATACATAGAGTCAGATAAAAATAAATGACTTTTTATTTACCCATAGTGTAAATTCACAGTATTCTGGAAAATCACAATTCCTGAAGAAATGATAAAACTGCAATGAAGAGGTAGAAATTTTGAAACTACCTCATCCTGTAATTCAGGTGGGACAGTGTGTACTTTTTCTTTTAAGGTGGATTTCCTCGGATTAATATGAAGGACTTGCCTAAACTGGTCTCTTCTCCCTCTTTAACTTCGC
>NW_028052051.1:0-402 GCF_054177405.1 Leptonychotes weddellii
CTCTGGACAGCTCTGACTGCTACAGGCAAGCCGTGTTTGTGCCGAACATGCTATCTTTAGAAGTACTGCTTACTCTTTAGAAGCATTTGTTGAAGGGAGAGTAAAGTCTACCTCTTTGACTTTCCTTTCACAATGAGTGCTTCCTGTGTTTTATTCTTGCATTCAGTGGTGGTGGTTTTCTCTAAATTCTAAATCCATAAGCTATCAATGGATATGCCTGGGGAGACAGGCTCACAGACTTCTGATCTGTATGCACAATACTCAGGGTGAGCCCCTGCACTCTGCTGGGGTGAGAGGCTAGCCGTGCCTTTTTGTCATGCCCTCAATATTTCTATTGCCCCTTCTTTTATTTTCCATCTTTTCCTCCTGTTTCTTATGTAGCCTCATTACAGTTTGGCCGCA
>NW_028052052.1:0-402 GCF_054177405.1 Leptonychotes weddellii
GGCGCCTGGGTGGCTCAGTTGGTTAAGCGACTGCCTTCGGCTCAGGTCATGATCCTGGAGTCCCAGGATCGAGTCCCACATCGGGCTCCCTGCTCAGCGGGGGTCTGCTTCTCCCTCTGACCCTCTTCCCTCTCGTGCTCTCTGTCTCTCATTCTCTCTCTCAAATAAATAAATAAAATCTTTAAAAAAAAAAAAAAAAAAAAAAAGATGATATATCTTTATATACACACAACGGAATATTTCTAAACCATTAAAAAGAATGAGATCTTGCCATTTACAACAACATGGATGGGCCTAGAGGGTATTATGTTAAGTGAAATACATCAGAGAAGGCAAATGCCATATGATTTCACTTATATGTGGAATCTAAAAAACAAAACAAAACAAACAGAAAAAGACTCA
>NW_028052053.1:0-402 GCF_054177405.1 Leptonychotes weddellii
AATAAGAGGAAGCAAGATGGGGCATATAGTTTAGGGCATCTTTTTCTTTGGACCATCAATGTCTCAGAGTAGAATAAAGGATCCACTGATCTGAATAAAATTTCAAAATAATAAGCCTTTCCTGGATACTGCCTATTTAGATTTATAAATACTATGTAGTAGTTAGTTTTATGGATAATTTATAAAAGTACACATTCTTTTTTTTTTTTTTTTTTAAAGATTTTATTTATTTATTTGAGAGAGAGAATGAGATAGAGAGAGAGCATGAGAGGGGGGAGGGTCAGAAGGAGAAGCAGACTCCCTGCTGAGCAGGGAGCCCGATGCGGGACTCGATCCCAGGACTCCAGGATCATGACCTGAGCCGAAGGCAGTCGCTTAACCAACTGAGCCACCCAGGCGCCC
>NW_028052054.1:0-402 GCF_054177405.1 Leptonychotes weddellii
ATTGGCAAAGAAGAAGTCAAACTCTCTCTTTTCGCAGACGACATGATACTTTATGTGGAAAACCCAAAAGACTCCACCCCCAAATTACTAGAACTCATACAGCAATTCAGTAATGTGGCAGGATACAAAATCAATGCACAGAAATCAGTTGCTTTCTTATACACTAACAACGCAACTGTAGAAAGAGAAATTAGAGAAACGATTCCATTTACAATAGCACCAAAAACCATAAGATACCTCGGAATAAACCTAACCAAAGAGGTAAAGGATCTATACTCTAGGAACTACAGAACACTCATGAAAGAAATTGAAGAAGACACAAAAAGATGGAATAATATTCCATGCTCATGGATCGGAAGAATAAACATTGCTAAAATGTCTATGCTACCCAGAGCAATCTAT
>NW_028052055.1:0-8938 GCF_054177405.1 Leptonychotes weddellii
GCAACCCTCAGTTTGTTTCCTGAGATTAAGAATTCCTCCTATCAGTGAGGTCATATGATACATGTCTTTCTCTGTTTGACTTATTTTGCTCAGCATAATACCCTCCAGTTCCATCCACGTCGTTGCAAATGGCAAGATCTCACGGAATGGTACCTTTTTTAAAACAAGGATGAACCTACATTGACACATCATAATCACCCAAAGTCCATAATTTACATTAGGGTTCACTCCTGGTGTTGCATTCTAGAGGTCTGGACAAATGCATCATGATACATACATATATATATATAATATCATACAGAATATTTTCACTGTCCTAAAAATCCTCTGTGCTCTGCCTATTCATCTTCCCCTTTCCCTTCCCCAAGCAACCACTGATCTTTTTATTATTTCCATTGTTTTGTTTTTAATATTTTTGATACTAAGCAAACACTATCTAATTCAGTAGAAATCCAAGCCTTAGGAGTTGACATCTGAACATTAGGATATGGCTGCAATCTAACTTCTTGCATTTTGAGACTTGTTCATTTAGCAAACACGTGTGTTGAGTGCATCCGATATTCTGGTAACTGAGTGAAATAAATACCTTCCCTTATGAATTGCCAGTATGTAAGCTTATGGTGCAGGAGAGCCAAGAGATTTCCCTGGTTCTCATGTGGCGTCTGTTTGGTGATGTTCAATGATGGGAGGTTCAGCACTTTGCAAGATGATCACTTTCACTATTGCATTCTCCTGCTGATCAATCAACTATGATTTCCTAAAGCCCACCTATTGCAGTGTGCCCACAAGCCTTACATAAATATAAATAGGATGCCTCTGTTGTTCTGTTGGTATTACCTGTATTATAAACACTATCAAAAAGTGCTTGGGGTTGGTTTGTCATTACTTAATTTCTGGTGTCTCAAGATGAATGACTTTGATACAGTTTTACCTCCCTGGTTCTATGGCTCTAGTCTGTAATTTGCTCTAAGTTCTTGCTATTGAGGGTCTTCAGTGCATATGTGTGTATATATGCATATATACGTATATCCATATCTATATACATATGCTTATAACATATACTTATATGGTATAAATACTTGCATATATGTAATTCATCTTTCTCTGCCCTGTATCTGAATGTGGGGCATTTGAGTTATTTCTAATCTTTGGGAAGCTTTTTAGTTTGCCAGGAATCTCAAAGATTACCACTAAAGAAGAAACAATCTGTAATCTCCAATATAGCACTCATCTGGAGACTTGTCCTTACTTAAAGTGGCAAACTTCACACTCATAACCTTCGATTCACTGGTGAGCTTCAACTCTGCCTTAATGACCCTTGTACCTCCTTCCAGTCTGAAAGTCATTCTCCTGAGTGGAGGAGACACCATTCTTAAAAATATGCAAAAAAGATTGATACCATGAGAATGTTGGCAAGGTACCTTAACTTGGAAGTTGACTTCAAATAAGCTCCCTCATAAGCCTGTATGTGATGGAGACTACCATTATTTGGTGCCATGACAGACAGCAGTCATTCTGCATGTTGCCGAACATGCAACATCAGAGGATGAGCTTTGACTGTTTTAATCCAGGACACATGGCTACAAGCTGCACCTGGGACCTGTATTACTATATACTCTTGCATGGGCTTCATCCATAGCAGCTCAGAATTTTCTAGCAAAACCATTCTTACTTCTTAAGAGCCTGGTCTTCTTTCATTGTAGTCATCAAAAAAAAAAAAAAAAAAAAATTGTATAAACATCAGTGATTTTTAACTCTAGATCTCTAGCTTCTGTCATCTATTGCTATTGCTTAGATTTGATTATTTTTTTCTTTCTGTACAAAGGCACCAACAATATATCTTAATTTACATGAATTCAGGTACAGTCACTAGTGCTAAGCCAACTCAGTTTTGCTCCAAAATCAGCAAAGGAGTTGAGTTTCTCATCTTGTATCTTCTAAGAAACATATTCACCAAGAGACAGCTTAACAACCAGATACAGCAAATTCACTTAAAAATGTAGAAAGTCCAAGAATGGTAGCATTATCTCTGTGCACAGTCCAAGTTTGTATTAGTAGAAAGAAATTTGTCCCTAAAGTATCCTACAAGATAAAACTGTGTATGGTTCTTTCCCTTCACTCATCCTGGGACAACTTACACATCTTACAGCCAACCAAAATCATGAATATTTTACTGAACAGAATAAGAAACAAATGGAGAGTGTAAAACCACATAAACAAATCACATGTTGGTAAACTAAATGTAGATTTAGCATCTTCAAAGGACAAAATCTTTCCTTTCTAACTCAAAAGTGAAAATAGGAGTTTAGTCTGATCTAAAGTTAAAAGGAGAAAATCCAGAGGAGTGATCAAAGGCAAATATATGAGGGCTGGCTCAGTCGGTAGAGCATGCCACTCTTGATCTCAGGTGAGTTCGAGCCCCACATTGGGTGTAATGATTACTTAAAAATAAAATCTTTATTTAAAAAAAGGCAAATAGGGCGCCTGGGTGGCTCAGTTGGTTAAGCGACTGCCTTCGGCTCAGGTCATAATCCTGGAGTCCCAGGATCGAGTCCCGCATCGGGCTCCCTGCTCGGCAGGGAGTCTGCTTCTCCCTCTCCCACTCCCCGTTTGTGTCCCCTCTCTCGCTGTGTCTTTCTCTGTCAAATAAATAAATAAAATCTTAAAAAAAAATAAAAAATAAAATAAAAAAATTAAAAAAGGCAAATATATGAAGCTACTCAACTGTTTTCATTTGCAGAATCCCCTCCAGGGTCCACAGATGTAAAGAGTAATAACAGCTAGTATAGATTGAGACCTTAGTTCATGCTAGGCATGTGTTAAGAGCTTTAACTGCATTATCTTATTTATTGTGCCAACAACTCTGGGAGGAAAGTGTGAGTACTCTCAAGTAGCTGGTGAAGAGACTGAGGCACAGTGGGGCTAGGGAAGAGAACCTTACCGTGGTGGTCTCAAAATGTGGTCCACAGACGAGTAGCCTCAGGGTTACCCCCACTCCTCTGTACCTGTTAGAAATGCACGTTCTTTGGGAACATTATACCCATCTGTGTTTTAAGAAGCCCTCCAGCTGATTTTAATGACTACTAAAATCTGAGGACCATGGGTTATATTACACACTTAATAATGGTGGATCCATTTCTGGTTTGACATTTAAACCCATGCTCTAAATCACACACATACACTATAGACTTGTTCACAAAGATGAGTGATATTTAGGAGCACTACAATTAAGACATACTTTTTACTGTTAAAGTATTAAGCCTTGCTTGTTTCTTCTATTCGAGGAAGTCCTGAAGGCCTGTTTCCAGCCTTGGCAGTTTCAGCAGGCCTAGATAATTCCAGCAAACACGGACAAGCTGCATATGATGCAAGCCTTCCCCTCTTTATTTTATTTTTTTTTTAAGATTTTATTTATTTATTTGAGAGAGAGAGAATGAGAGACAGAGAGCATGAGAGGGAGGAGGGTCAGAGGGAGAAGCAGACTCCCCGCCGAGCAGGGAGCCCACTGCGGGACTCGATCCCGGGACTCCAGGATCATGACCTGAGCCGAAGGCAGTCGCTTAACCAACTGAGCCACCCAGGCGCCCCCGCTCTTTATTTTAAAGCAGCAGACTGACACGGGGTTATCTCCTTGCTGGGGGCAAATTGGAGATCGCCCTGGTGGATACAGTGCCCATATTGTGAAAAATGGAGCATGTCACCATTGCCGGGGTTAAAATTCCACAAAACGTCTCTCTTGGGGACACTGCAGGCCCGTAAGCGGTTTTGCTAACCAACAGTAGTGTGAGTTTTTGATCCTAAAGGCGATCTAGGATCCTCCTGGCCCTCAGGAAATTTGATTACCTGTCATCAATCTGTGTGTCTGAATGAGAAAAGAATTGTGACTTACGTTCTCTTTCTATGTTTTAATCATGATATTAGGCGTTTTTGTCACAACTATTTTTACTTAGTATCATTAGTACCTTTACTATACTTCCTGTGGAATGTTACTTCAGGACTGAAAGGAAGATTTAAACTCCAGTCTCCCTGAAGAAAGAAAGGGCAACAAAGCGATACATGTTTATGATGAGCTCTCCCTTTGCTTCCCAGGATTAAAGGGTTACCGTACACAATTTGGAGGCTTACTCTGTTTTGCCAGAACAAAGGGTAAAGTAATGCATGGGGATACAATTTAGTGAATGCAGTAGCATCTGCCCTTCCATTTTATTTATATTTTGGTTTTTTGTCCTTAATACTTATTAGGTGTGGAAGTAGCTGTCTTAAGCACTATTAAGTGGTAAATTAAAGCTATTTTTAAACTGCTTGAAAAGCATTATCAAAATATTGTTGTTTGGGAGGTCAACAAAGCCTGGGGAATTTTTAGTGATAAATGTCATATCAAAGACTTAAAAGACTCCTTTTCTTACCCTATTTAGGCAATTTTTTTTTCCTGGGCTGAGATAAAATCACCAAGTAGAAATAATTGCTATTTAACACCACCACATTTACTAACAAATAATAACTGGATGATCTGCAGGAATAAAGAGTGAATTATTGTCTTATGGCTGAAAATTAAAAACCATACCCCACCGGCTAAGAAATTTTTCAGATGAGTAGGGCATGAATGCTGCAGGGACATTTCAATAAAAAAAAGGACAATACATATCTTCGACTTTGTGACAGAAACACTCATAGAGTGAATAACCCAATTTACCAATGCCCTTGCAGCTAATGGGTCCAAGAATAGTTAAGGCTTGGAATCTAAAAATTATCTTTTGTTTGCTAAAGGCAGTTGATGGGTGATGTGCTGGAGGAGCAGCGAGCTGCCTTAGGTACGTTTCAGAAAAGCGCTTATTCCGATTTTCTGAAAAAAGACTAAATGGCCTCGCTGAAGAATTTATGCTTAGAGTATGAAAAAGAATCGTTAGGATACCTTAAAACAGGAAAGGATTCAAACATTTACTCAGAAAACGAATCAATGTGAGACTTAAGACAGAGCTAATCAGTATTGGATGCGTCCTGCCTTATTTGAGATTCTAGATCATTCGTTCTGAAAATAACTGGACTTTTTTTTTTTTTAAAGATTTTATTTATTTATTTGAGAGAGAATGAGAGAGAGCACATGAGAGGGGGGAGGGGCAGAGGGAGAAGCAGACTCCCTGCCGAGCAGGGAGCCCGATGCGGGACTCGATCCCGGGACTCCAGGATCATGACCTGAGCTGAAGGCAGTCGCTTAACCAACTGAGCCACCCAGGCGCCCAATAACTGGACTTTTTAAAAAAAGATCCTATCCTACATAAATGATAGGGATATGTGAACAACAAAATAACATTAGATGCTTCAGCTCACATTCCATGTGTAGGAAAATAATACCAGCATGCTCTGTTCTGTTCACATGTAATGGAATGAGCTCTTTGCAAGGGACCGAACATTTGTGTCTCCCCAAAATTCATATGTTGAAATCTTAACCTGCAATGTGATAGTATTAGGAGGTGGGACCTTTAGGAGGTAATGAGGTCATGAGGGTGGAACCTCTGTGAATGGGATTAGTGTCCTTTGAAGAAGAGGCCAGAGAGCTAGCTAGCATTCTCTTTCTGCCATGTGAGGGTTCAAGAAGTCTATAACCCAGAAGGGGGCCCTCACCAGAATCCGACCATGCCGGCACCTTGGTCCCAGACTTTCAGCCTCTAGAACTGGGAGACACAAATTTCTGTTGTTTCTAAGCAAGCAAACTCTATGGTACTTTATTATAGCAGCCCCCATGGACTGACACTCCTCTTTCCCTTTCCATGTTAGCATAATGGTTAGGACAGTGGTACTGAGCCTTTTTAAGCTGGGGCACACTTAGGCAAGGCCAACACCTCAGGGCTCCGAGGCCATGTCACCCTCTCCCACTTTCCAGTAGATTTCCAATCGTCTGTGTGTTTATATATGTGAAGTGGCAACTTTACAATGTGATCTGTTAGTCTGAATTTCTCACAGAATAATAAATTAGAGCCATCCCATCTTAGAGCCATGTTAATTTTAGTTTCTGAATATCAACATTTTATTTTACTATTTTTATTTTTTATGTTGTATATATTTATTATATATTATATATAAAACAGTAGTTTATTGAACTAACTTTTTAAAATTTAAATTCAATTAATTTGAATATCAACATTTAAAAAACTCGTAATCCACTAAGTGAGTAACTCGTCTTATGTAAAAATGAAACTCTGTGGACTTGTCATTTGCCTATTACAAGAACTGAAAATAAGAAGGGCTTGTAATATTTAATTAGAGGTTGGCCTTGAGGAATTCATGGCCCTCCCAGTGAATTGAGGATCATACTTTGAGAAATACTGGTTGGCAGCATGGGCCCTGACCTGTGCTCACGTCCTAGTCTACTCAAGAGATGTATACTTCGTCAGGATGCTCGACCTCTCTGCATCTAGTCTCCCTCTATCAAATTAGTGTGATGACTCCTACCTCATAGGGTTGCTGAAGGAATAAAATGATATCCTGCAGTAAGGTCATTGGTCCATGCCTGGTACACAGAACGTGGTCAGCATATGGTGGCCATTGCTAAGCACGAAAACTGCCCACCTCAGCTGAGCTTGCTGCCCAAATACTGGAAGAGAGCCTCAACCCAAGGCATGCTGGGTACCTGCAGCTTCTTTACTGCTGGAGGTGGAGAGTCCTCCTGGAGAGGCACCACTACGGACACATATGATTGGGGGCTGAATACCTGAAACTATGATGACTTGGCACATCATATTTCAAGAAGAGCTGTCCCATAGACCATGCACTCCTCCCCCAGATGGGACCTCACCTCCCAAGCTAGTTCTTACTCTCTATAATCCCACGACAGGAAAAATCACACCCACTGATTAATTCAGCAATAAATTCCTATCAAAAATGCATACTAACTGCCTAGGCCAGTGCTCATTTATACTCTCTAGTTATGCAGTTAACAAGTTGCCTGTTATTTTGGGAAAACATTATAAACACTATCATTCTTACACTAATTATAATAGCAATAATAGTTACCATAAGTAACAATACTTTATATGGCACATTTTTATGTACAGTTCTATGTGCATTTTAAAATTTGAAAATGTTCACCATTTATAAATGAAACCAATTTACATCATGAAGAATTTCTTGGCAAAACAGAAGGAAGGGTATTAAATAACCAGATATGGGGAAAGGAATTGCTGCCTACATAGTGGAGTTGTTCAGACACACACAAAAAATCTGCTATGTAATTCTGGAATCATCCAAGGCTGGCTCATTCAGATGAAACAGCTTGGGGCCCCAACAGCCTGTTAATAAGGTCAGCTGCAAAGTGTGGACCGACACTTGTTGCCATGTTGTGCGTCCTGTCATCATTAGGGCTTTCGAACCAAATGCTGTAACAAATCTTTCTCAAGCACAACGTAACAGGTTCTTTTCTTGCCACCAGAACATCCCCCCACACTGTTTTTATTTAACATAATATACAGTGCCAAAAGGCATCATGCATGCCTCTTTAAAAAATATTCTTTGAAACAATACAAGATTCATTCATTTAGGCATCTCTTTGAAAAATTATTGAATGCTTATTTGTGTGCTGGGCTCAGGAATTCAACCAACAGCTTATAGAACAAATTTTACATCTTATGATTTTAATCTGAGGAAAAGGCACAACGTCTCAACATAAAGCCACCATGGAAGATATTTTATTCTACCTGGAAAAACAGTGGGTAGGGTTGCTCTCTGGGGTTTGTGGTTTCCTGTAGGCACGGTGGGAAGGAGGGAGGGAGGGCGGTGGCATTGATGGAAAGCCAGGCTGGGAGTCAGATGCACTGTGATGATGGAGCTGGACCCCTGGTCAGCGTGATGTAGAGCAGGAATACCTGGTGCTGGGTGGCCAGCATACTGCTGACCATGAGCTAAGCGAAGTTCGAGGTTAGTCTTGCTTCTAAGGGGAGAATGGGGTCCTTCCTTATCACTACAGCTTGTGCCAAGATTGGGGGGTTACTTGGCTTATTCTACTAAAAGTATAGTCTTCTGGTGGCCACAATCTAGGCTTAGAGAAAGAAAACTCATCCACCCTCATTCTCCCACCAAACTATAATAGGTTGTTGGGAGTCTGGAGAGAAAGTGCCTGCATGAATACAACTTCTTATTTCTTTAGCTCTTGATCACAGGTCTCTATAGAGATGTGGGTAAATTGGATTTCTAGCAATGTCACATGGTATTAAGTCCTTCCTCTACAATGAACTTTTGGAAATCTCATAGGAAGCTTTATAGTAAGAGTCAAGATACTTAGAGTTGAGTAGTAATCTCTTTTAAAGCTTACAAATTTAATATGAGTGTCCTCAAGGGAAAATAAACATTTTATTCACACTTGTTAGAACTTGTATATGCATAAAATATCTCTGATATGATAAATGAGAAACTAGTAATACTGTTTGTTTCTGGGGAGATGGTTAGAGGTGAGGGGGGCATTTAACAGAATACATTTGAGCCATTAAAATATTGTGTATATATTAAATATTCACTATGCAAAATTAAATTCAATTAAAATTTAAAAAACCAAACAGTTGTTAAAATATTCTCAAATAAACATTACTTTTATTAGATATGTAGTACTTCTTCACATGGTTTGACTTAATTTATTTGATTTTATCATAAGTGGGTATTTAGGTTGTTTCTAAGACTTTTTTCCCCTATAATAAAATGCATATTTCTGTTTACTTCTCTTAGATTCCCATTAAAGGAATAGCTAAGAAAAAGGGCATAAGTATTTTAAAGGTTCTTTGAAACACTGAGCATGTTATGAGCATGCCTATCTCATTATACTCTTTCTGACACTATTATTATTTCAAAACAGTAATTGCCAATAGAATAGGTGAAAAACGGCCTCTTGATATCTCAAGGTTATAATACGATAACATACTTACCCCAGAGTGACTTCTATTTACCATTTAAC
>NW_028052056.1:0-402 GCF_054177405.1 Leptonychotes weddellii
GCCACTGAGGGACCATGTCCCCCACCTGTGCCCCCAGGGGGATGGGCCAGATGCTTCCGGGGCTCCTGCCGACCCCAACATTCTGTGGGTCCCTGACCCCGTGTTGGGGGCAGCTGGAGCAAAGGGTCTGGGCTCAGGGATGAGGCTGGGCAGGGGCCTTGGGGTCGGCAGCATCTCTGAGCTAAGCCCTGGGTGGGGGCGATTGGGAAGAGGGGGCTGGTGGCCCCTGGGGACAGGCCCGGGGGTCGGGGTGCCCAGCGGGGGTCCTGGGCCAGGGCAGCAGGAAGGAAGCCAGAGGGGCAGGACTCCACACCCTGGGCTGGGAGTCAGAGCCTGGGTGGGTTCTGATTCCGGGGCTGGACCCTGGTAAAACATTGGCTTTATTGTCTAAATGCAAGACCT
>NW_028052057.1:0-402 GCF_054177405.1 Leptonychotes weddellii
GGACAGAACCTGCAGGGGGACAGCTAGGGGAGGGCACCTGCAGGGTTTGCCCAGGAGCTCAGCACAGGGGGAGTGTTCCTGGCTCCAGCATGCTGACTGTGCGGCTGCATGGGTTTCCAGCCTCCCAAGCCTCAGGCTCCCCTTTGTAAGATGGGGCGCTGATGGCCCCCATCTCTGGGAGCAGAAGGTAGGGAGGCCCCGCCGGCAGATTCACTCAGGACAGGTCAGGAGGTGGCTGTTGCTTAAAGCAGCCCAGGGCCTGTCCCCATGAAGAAGGTGCACACGTCCATGACCCCCAGCTCTGGGGTCCTGCCGCCAGCCTCTGGCAGTGACCCTCTTCCTGCCCTGTCCCCTGCCCCTGTGGATACGGGGTCTTCCTGGAGCTGTTCCTGCAGAATCACT
>NW_028052058.1:0-402 GCF_054177405.1 Leptonychotes weddellii
CAGGATTGAGGAAACATCTGAAATTAAACAAAAAGTTATGGTCATAGCCATAGATCTAAGTGAAACAGATATAAGCAATATGGCTGATGGAGAATTTAAAGCAACCATCATACGATTCTAGCTGGGTTTGAAAAAAAGAATGGAAGACTTCAGACAGGCCCATATTGCAGAGACAAAAGAGTTCAAAAAACAGAAAAGAAAATAAAATAACTGAAATTTGAAGCACACTGAGTATAATGAACACAAGGATGGAAGAAACAGAGGAATGAATAAGTGATAAAGAAGATAGAATAATGGAAAACTATGAAGCTGAAAAAAGAGAAAGGAGAATTATGGATTATGTGAATAGACTTAGGGAAGTCAGTGACTCCATCAAACATAATAACATTTGTATCATAGGAG
>NW_028052059.1:0-402 GCF_054177405.1 Leptonychotes weddellii
TCAGATGCACAGCAGTGGTAGACAGCGGGCTTCAGATTGTGCATGTGGGTGGGTGTGAGCTTGAGAGGGAGAGTATAAGCTGGCCTAAAACTCCAAAGTTTTCAGACACAGTCCCAGGCGGTGGATAGTTGGTATGCAAATAATTAAGTGTGGGTCAAAATAAAAGCTGATTCATGATTGGCTTTTAATACTTTTTTTTTTTAATTTTTATTCTTATGTTAATCCCCATACATTACATCATTAGTTCTAGATGAAGTGTTCCATGATTCATTGTTCGTGCACAACACCCAGTGCTCCATGCAGAACGTGCCCTCCTCAATACCCACCACCAGGCCAACCCATCCTCCCACCCCCCTCCCCTCTAGAACCCTCAGTTTGTTTTTCAGAGTCCATCTTCTCTCA
>NW_028052060.1:0-402 GCF_054177405.1 Leptonychotes weddellii
GCGACCTTCGCCCACCACCTCCTCCTCACAGGAGTGCCTCATGCATTGGCCTGAGGTCCTCAGAGCCTGAGCTGTAGTTCAGGTCCCCTCACCTTGCTTGTTTTCCTGCCTCCAGGCCCTGCACCATCCAAGACATTCTCCACATAGCTCTCTCTTTCTAAATCACAGTCTTTACTATCACCCTTCAGGGGGCCACATTGGCTCTACCAATGGGACTCAAACATCAGTGGGCATCAGGATTGCCTGTGAAATATGCAAATCCCTGGGCAACCCTCCCAGAGGTGATGATCCAGGGTGAGTCCAGAGTATATAAGTCCAGGGTAGAGCCAAGGACCTGCTTTTCTTTTTTTTTTTTTAATTTTTTATTGTTATGTTAATCCCCATACATTATTACATCATTAG
>NW_028052061.1:0-402 GCF_054177405.1 Leptonychotes weddellii
GCGCCTGGGTGGCTCAGTTGGTTAAGCGACTGCCTTCGGCTCAGGTCATGATCCTGGAGTCCCTGGATCGAGTCCCGCATCAGGCTCCCTGCTCGGCAGGGTGCCTGCTTCTCCCTCTGACCCTCCCCCCTCTCATGTGCTCTCTCTCTCTCATTCTCTCTGTCTCAAATAAATAAATAAAATCTTTAAAAAAAAAAAAAAAAAAGAAATGAAGTGTAAAGGGGTGCCTGGGTGGCTCAGTCGTTAGGCGTCTGCCTTCGGCTCGGGTCACGATCCCGGGGCCCTGGGATCGAGCCCCACATCGGGCTCCCTGCTCGGCGGGGAGCCTGCTTCTCCCTCTCCCGCTCCCCCTGCTTGTGTTCGCTCTCTGGCTGTGTCTCTCTCTGTCAAATATATAAATAA
>NW_028052062.1:0-402 GCF_054177405.1 Leptonychotes weddellii
TGTCCATTCTCTACTTGGAAAAGTTCAGTTTTACTTGGACATCTGCAAGTAGACATTTCTCTATCAGTGACTTATTTGCCAAATTACTGTCTCCAAGTTGTTTTGGTGGCAGCAGTTTTTTGAGGTAGAGGAATCTTCCAGGGCCTAAAGACCTGAAAATGAGTTGTACGTTGTATGTTCTTATAATGCTTGTTTTCTTTTTTTTTTTTTTTTTTTTTTTTTAAGATTTTATTTATTTATTTGAGAGAGAGAATGAGAGACAGAGAGCATGAGAGGGAGGAGGGTCAGAGGGAGAAGCAGACTCCCTGCCGAGCAGGGAGCCCGATGCGGGACTCGATCCCGGGACTCCAGGATCATGACCTGAGCCGAAGGCAGTCGCTTAACCAACTGAGCCACCCAGGC
>NW_028052063.1:0-402 GCF_054177405.1 Leptonychotes weddellii
TCATATTATCTACATTTATTGAGCACTTAGTATACACAATGCTAGGCATTGGGTAAATGCTTTGCATAGGTTATGCTATTCGATTCTTACCACAACTCTAAGATAAATACTCTTCTTATCCCCATTTAACAGATAAGAAAACTGAGGATTAGAGAGTATAAGGAAGTTGCTCAAGGCTACATAGGTGGTAACTTTTTTTTTTTTAATTTTTTTTTATTCTTATGTTAATCCCCATACATTACATCATTAGTTCTAGATGAAGTGTTCCATGATTCATTGTTCGTGCACAACACCCAGTGCTCCATGCAGAACGTGCCCTCCTCAACACCCACCACCAGGCCAACCCATCCTCCCACCCCCCTCCCCTCTAGAACCCTCAGTTTGTTTTTCAGAGTCCATCTT
>NW_028052064.1:0-402 GCF_054177405.1 Leptonychotes weddellii
AATGCCTCAAGAAAATGTGATAAGAAATAAGCCCAACAAAGGATTTTAGTTCGAGCACGAGTTAAGCAGTCTTGTCTATTTCTGGTTTTAGCTGTTGAGCAAGAGGGCTCACTAACAAGAGGAGGGCAGGAGACTGCTATATCTTATTGTAAACCTTTTGACAACAATCTGTTTTTTACCCATATGCAAGAATTACTTTTTTTTTTTTTTTTTTTTTTAAAGATTTTATTTATTTATTTGAGAGAGAGAGAATGAGAGACAGAGAGCATGAGAGGGAGGAGAGTCAGAGGGAGAAGCAGACTCCCTGCCGAGCAGGGAGCCCGATGCGGGACTCGATCCCGGGACTCCAGGATCATGACCTGAGCCGAAGGCAGTCGCTTAACCAACTGAGCCACCCAGGCG
>NW_028052065.1:0-402 GCF_054177405.1 Leptonychotes weddellii
ACAAGCACACCTTGGGCAACAGTGATAGTGAGAGCTAAGCCTTAGGCTGTCTTCCCATAGCCACAAGGGTGACTACCCTCGTCACCAAGGCAGTGCATGCATGTTGGGGTTACCTTTACCTTTTCTATAAGTTGTACCAAAACATCTACTTAACTTCTTTCATTTGTACCATTCTTCAAATAAAGTAATTTGGTACCCAAAAAAAAAAAAAAAAAAATCTTTAAAAAAATAAATGTGAGAAGAAAGATAAATTATATCTTTTAGAAGATAAAGAACTGCCAAATATAAATTGTGGCTTTTGCCTTTCAAATTTTCTTTTCTTTTCTTTTTTTAAGAGATGGCACAGGGGGTGGAGGGGAGAGGGAGGGGGAGAATTCTAAGCAGGTTCCATGCCCAGCACTG
>NW_028052066.1:0-8937 GCF_054177405.1 Leptonychotes weddellii
ACTTCATTTTGTTATTGAAAATCTTATTTCCCTAACAAAATGAAGAGTGATTTTAGCCATTTATTTAAATCTTTATTAAAGCATTATTATTTATTTATTTAAGCTCAAAGAATGACAAAATACCATATTACATTTGTTATTTGAAGCAGTGAGTTACACACTGAGACATCTGGTCTATTTTACACAAGGATTCTTGCAGCTGATTAAAAAAAGACATTATATGTACATAAAACTTCTAATAGTATATAAAATCAAAATATAAAATATAAACAGAAGGCTCTTCATTTCATAACCTTTGTTCAATAGTTTCTCAATATGTATTTCTTTTTAGACAACCCCAATTAATTATCCCCATGCCACTTGAAAGTCAAATTATTCAAAACTGGCTATGTTATCCTACTCTTGCCTTAAATTTACTCCTTTTTCTATTTTTACATTTATCTATTTTTACTGTTTTTACATATACTCAGTTATCCAAGATACATAACTTGAAATCACACAATTTTTTAAAAAAAAATTGGTCCTTATTCAATCAACCATCAAGGGCCATTTCCATTGAGTTACCACTTCACTGTCCGTCCTGTCCTTTCATGAGGATTAATTGGATATAACTGCATTATTCTGTTCTGGAACATCCCACTGCACTTTACGAGAGTGCTAAATGAAGAAGCAGCTGGCCTAATGAGACTCAACTGGATTTATTTATTTATTTATTTATTTACTTACTTACTTATTTGGAAGGGGGAATTGTATTTTCTAGAGATGCTGCTGAGCTGGGAGAGCCTGCAGCTGCCGTGAGGGAGAAATCTGAGAATAAAACCAGAGTAAATCATGGATTGACTATAAAGAAATATAGATATTAAAAACATTTTTGATCTCTTAGTTCTTGTCCATTCCTGATGTTAGCAGCTATTTCTGATCTTTGCAGTTCCCTGAGCAAATAAATTCTCATTTGTTGATTCAATTTGAGTCGGTTTCTATTAATTGCAGTAGAAAGAATCCAGATTATTTCAACAGAGGATAAATGAAAAGCTTTATTTTAATATTTTGGAAGCCATTTTCCAAATATACTAACATGGGATTGCTGATTTCATCATCTCTACTTCTCCTATGGTATATTCTCCTATGGTATATTTAGATTATTATCACAACCTCTATTCCTTTTACCCTATGACCCAGTTTACAGAAGAATATCCACATTTGGACTCTGGCTGTTCTTTCATGGTGCAAAATAAGAAACATCTGTGTGTGTGTGTGTGTGCGTGTCTGTAAGGAGTGGGAATTATGCTCCATTTTCCTGAGGGTGGAGTACCTACGAAAATTATCTGGAATTTTCTGCCTGGGAAATGTGTCCACTCTCCCCCAATTACTTATTCAATTATGTATTTTTTTATATTGGCATGGACTCATGGATTTTTTTTTTATTCTTAGAATTAAATTCCAATACTAGATTATTTTGTGGCTCACAATATTCCAGCTTTGGTCATTGGATTATCTTTCAGTTGGCTTTTGTGTCCCTTTGAAATATTTCCATTGTTGTGTTTGTTGTTTAGAGTACTTCCTTACTTTCTCTAATTACAAAATGCTCCAGGCTCATCCTGTGTATTTCCTGCTTGTCCTAGAATCAGCCCTTTCTCCAAAGAGTCCTGGCCCTTTTATTAGAGAATGACAGTGGCAAAAAAGGTGTAGATACTAAGTGTGCTCATTATATATAATATTTATCCATCTGTATCTATATTGAGCTAAACATGAGATAATGTGGGTGTCTCCAACTCTAAACCATTATCATATGGATTATCCTAGCCTTTTTTCCTTGTTTGTGTGTAATCTCCCATTCCAAGACTGAGAAACCTGGCTTCCACAATTCACCATCTATTGAAATAGATGTTCAATTCCAGTACACATGTAGAGTGGTTGCCAAACTGTTAGTCATACCCCTGTAGAGGAAAATAAAATCATACCCCTGCAGAGGAAAATAAAATAATTTATGTGCTTATGTACATTTCCTTCTGCTTTAGCCTTAGATGCCACTCTTTTCCAATGTTAGGTCAGCATCATTTGGGCCAGGACCTTCAATGAGAGTGTTTCATATACTTATAATACAGTTTAATTTTTTTTCATTGTCTTCATTCCATTCTGAGATCCACCAGATTCTTAAATAATTAATTTATATATGTTAAGTCCTACTTTTTTGGCTCTAAATTTCTATGGGTTTGTAAATGCATAATGTCATGCATCCACCATTACAGTATCATACAGAATAGTTTTATTATCATACAGAATAGTTTTATTATCCTAAAAACATATAAACTTTTCACACAAAGGATGGCTTTTTCTTTAAAAAAGGTCCTTTAAATTTAGAATAGATTTAGATTTCCAAAAAAGTTGTGAAGGTACAAAAGAGTTCCCATATAGCCCAACTAAATTTCTTCTTTTTTAGAGATTATGGTTTTTCCTTTTCTATGACCTTAATAGTTTTGAGGAGTAGTGATTAGGGTATTTTGTAGGATGTCCCTCAATTGGAATTTATCTGCCATTTTTTCTCATGACTAGACTGTCATTGTGTGTTTCTGGACCCAGTTCCAATGTGGAGTGGGGATGGTTCTCCACACCAACAAGCATTCTCAGGACACCAGCTGGGTGCCCTATAATTCATCTCAATTCTGATATTTATCTACTGAGAGATAGCATCAAATTCCACAGGTTAAGTGTTCAGTCTACAAGATTACCCTCTGCCTCCCACCTCAGATGCCAGTTACAATCCCAGGTTGTTACCTTTGCTTCTGATAAACTGGCTATAAATCGGAGGTTCCCAAAATTCACTCCTTGGGTTCTCTTAATTTGCTAGAGCAGCTCATAGAACTCAGGAAACCCATTTACAGACTAAATTACTGGTTTATTATAAAAGCATACAACTCAGGAACAGCCAAATGAAAAAGATGCATAGGGCAAGATATGTGGGAAGGGGTGCAGAGCTTCTATGCCCTCTCTGGGCACAGTGTTGTCCCCACAACTCCACATGTCCACCAACATGGAAACTCCCTGAAACCTGTTCTTTGTGTTTTTTTTTTATGTAGGTGTCAGTATATAGGCATGATTACTTAAACCATTGGCCATTGGCAGTTGATTCAACCTCCAGCTCCTCCACTCTCCCTAGAGATGGGGTGGGACTGAAATTTTCAACTCCCTAATCACCTGGTTGCCTCTATCGACTACTAGCCCCCATCCTTAACTGCCTTCCAAAAATCACCTCACTAATGTAACAAAAGACATGTTTATCATTCTCAACACTTACAAATTCCAAGAGTTTGGGGAGTTGTGCATTAGAAACTGTAGATGAAGATCAAGTATATATATATATTTGATAATAATAATATAATTATTAATAATTTAATCTGAATGACCAAATACATATTTCTTATAAATCACAATATCACAGCATTCTATTCTCATCCATTAATCTGTCTACTCTTCTGCTAATACCATGCTATATTGATTATTACAAGTTTATAATAAGTATTGAAGTTGGTTGATGTGAATCCTCCTGCTTTGTCTTATTTTTATATTTTTGGTATTGTGCTGCTTATTCTAGGTTTGGCATTTCAATTTAAACTTTAGAATCAGTTTGTTGTTATATACCAAGTAGGGATATTTATTGGAGATCTGAAAATGAGGTTTGGAAGAATTGACACTAATGATATTGAGTCTTCAAATCCACGGGCACAAAATATATCTCCATTTATTTGGATCTGCTTTGACTTCCTTTATTAGTTTTTTGTAGTTTTTCACTTACAGATCCTGTACATATTTCTTGGATATATATGTAAATGTTTAATTTATTTTGATTTTACTGTAAGTTTATTGTCTTTTAAATTTCAATGTCTAATATTCATCACTAGCATATAAAAAAGCAATTGACTTCAGTTTATTGACCTTGTATCTGTGATTTCACAATACTTACTATAAGTTTCAGGAGATAGTTTCTGATTATTTTGTGTTTTCTATACAATCATGTCACCTATGAATAAAGGCAGTTATTATTTATTCTTTTCTAATCTGTATGTCTGATATTTCTTTTTCTTGTCTTATTGTACTAGGTAGAACTTCCAATATACTGTTGAATAAGAGTGGTGAAAGGGAAAATTGTTGTCTTTTTCTTAATCTTACAGGGAAGTCCTTAGATTCTCACAATTATGTTACTTGTGGTGGGTTTTGTTTTTATAGTTATTCTTTATCAAGTTTAAGTTTCCCTCTATTCCTAGTTTGCTAAGAGTTGTTATCATGAATGAAGTGTTGGTTTTGTTGAATGCTTTTACAGCGTCAATCAATGCAATCATATGATTTTGCTTCTTTATTTTGTCCCTGTGGTATATTACACCAATGTATTCTCAAATTTTGACACAGTCTTGCATGCTTGGATAAATTACACTTTGTGGTCGCATATAATTCTTCTTATACAGTTTTGGATTCAAGTTTTTAATATTTAGTTGAGGATTTTTATATCTACATTAATAAGAAATATTGGTCTGCAATTTACTTTTCTTATAATCTATTTATTTGGTTTGGGCTTAGGGCAATGCTGACCTCATAAAATGAAGAAGTGTTAGGCCTTGTTTCCAAAAGAACGTATCATTGGTATAACATGATAAACCCATCTTTTTTTTCCTTTTACATAGAAATTTTACTTTTTAGAACAGTTTAAGTCAACTGCAAAATTGAGCAGAAAGTACAGAAAAGTTCCCTAAACCCTTGTTCCTCCCCAGACACAGTCTCCCCAAGTATCAAAATCTTACACCACAGTGGTACCTTTGTTGCAATTCAAACTCATTTTAAAAATTATTTGACTTATCAATTTCTACCATGAAATGTACAGAGTTATATTGGAGGCAGTACCTCTTTATTTATGATTTATGTTTTATTTCAAGGAGGTAAAGTCATGATTATAGTAAAAATTTATTGAAATCACAGAGTATAATCTCTTTATAACCCTCATTCATTACTTTATAAAATCCTTGGGAGCAAGAAACATGACCATATTTTTTTCATATCTTTCTGGTATATATGACATTGCAGACTGCAAAGCATGATGTAGATATTCAATAAATATTAATTGTCTGGAAGTGAATTTATATATTTTAACTATAATATTAAAATATGAAGCAGCAAGAAAGCACTTAAACAGTTTAAAATTATATATATTTTCCCAACTAGATTGTAAGCCAATTAAAGACCAAAAAAGTACACTTCCTCATTACCTTAACCTAGCATTCACTTATAGAATGCACCTAATAATTAACATGTGATGACTTGAGAAATGAATGAAGATTGAAATACATTTTTATCCATATATTTTTGAGATAACAGGCATTGTCTCTGACTCTTAGAAGGTTATAGGCAAAAATACCGAGAATTATTAATACAGTATTGTGATAAAAATATATTCTACCTAATATATTTCATTACATTCTAGTCTATAATGTGACTGGACTGAGGAGGTACAAGAACTCTTCAGGAATATTTTACAGTGTAGTAATTAATTTATAGGATTTACAGGTCATGGATGGAGGAATACATGGTTGGAATGAGGGTTAGTATCTGATCTCATTTACTTTTCCTGTAATCTAGTTTGTCCTTATCAGGAAATAGGTTCAGCTTATGTTATCTTTAAGAAACTTTATGGATTTACCTTTTTTTCATGTAGATATATGATCTATCTGGAATTTGTTGAGGTGCAGACCAAAGTTTATTTTTTTATATTAATTTCCAATTTATTTAGCATCATTTATCAGAAAGACCATCTTTTCAGCATTGCAATGGTGTCTTCCTGATAGATAAATCAGGTATCCATATGTGATAGGTCTAAATCTGAGTTTACTATTCTGTTCTAGTGGTATGTTTTTATATCCCAATGCCATTTCACATCTTGTAAATTATGGTAGATTTGAAATAAGTTTGATATATGATAATATAAATCCTTTAGCTTTGCTCTTCAAGTTTCTTCTGGCTTTTTTGCTTGCATTTTCATATAAATTTTTAAATCAGCTTGTGAAAAATGCTTGGATTTTAAATAACATTGCATAAATCTATAGATCAAATTAGAGAGATTTGATGTCTTTATCACACTAAGTTTTATAATCACTAAACTTAATATAATCCTTCATTTGTTTAGATCTCCTTAGGTTTTCACATAAATGTTTTGTTAAATTTCCATGTAGAGATCATTCACATAATTTTTAGGTTTATTCCTAGCTATTTGATTTTGATACTTTGATAGATACATTGCTTTGTAAAATTTCACTATTTTCGGATCACTGCAGTATTAAGATATATAGTTTATTTTATATATTTAACTTGTATTCAGCAACCCCCTTTAAATCATTAATTAGAGTTTATTAGTGATCTTTTTAGATTTTTCAATATACACATTCATGTTGTATGAATAATGACAATTTTATTTCTTCTTTCCAATCCTTACATTTTTACTTTTTGGGGGTGGAGTGGGGTTTATCTACTAGTTTGATTTTCCAATATACTATTGAATAGAGTTGGTGTTAGTGAACATCATTGTCTTATTTTTTATCTCAAGAGAAAATTTTCAATATTTTACAACTAAATATGGGATCATGTTTTATGAAAACTTTATAGATTAAGAAAGTTTTTTTTTCCTACTTACCTGACAGGGTTTTTCTTTTAATTATCAAATGGGTAATGATTATTATCAGATGTCTTTTTCAGATTACATTGTGATTTTCCTACTTTATTTTGTTAATGTGGTGATTAACATCATTTTTTTTTAAATTTTTGGATAACCTTGCATTGCTGGAATAAATTCCAACTTCTCATGATGTATTATCCTTTCTACATATTGCTCGAATTGATTTGCTGATATTTTATTTCAAATTTTTGCACTTAGATTCATGAGAAGTTTGTCTTATGATCTTACTAACATAATATCTTTGTCAGATTATAATATCAAAACTTGTCTCATAAATGAGGTTGAGGATTTCAGAAATATAGGTGGTGGTGGCCTTCTATATCTACAAATAAAAGCAGGTAGAGCAATTATATAACAAAACCAAAAGCCCATAGTCAATATTTACAACAAACCTTGGAGTCAAACTCCATGGACACTAAAATTCTAACTGGATACAGAAAAACCATCAAAAATCTCAAGACCTGAATGGTATTGGAATCAGTGCTGGAGAAATAAGGATAAAGGAACAAGGTTGTCATCTGAGGACCTCAGAAAGGGATAATCTCCAAATAGCCAATTGATATTCACTGCAAAGTAAGGGGATTGTTTTGAAGACAGTGACTAAAATGGGTGGGATTGTGTTCCCCTTACTAGTGAGTAAGTACAAGGAGTTCCAGTGAGGACTAAATGAGTTGCCTTTAAAGCAGTTTTGCTCTTATGATTTCTCAAACTGACCACCAGCGTTCCTTTCTAGAATACAGCGCATGATGAGAAACTATTAAGGGTAGAATAAAAATTGAGCAGGATAGGCACAAGGAAGAGAAAGGAAACAAAATGTCAAACCAAAGTTTGTGAAAGAGTAGCCAAAAAATCCCAGAGAGCAAGCTTCCTTGTTTTTGAACTTTACACAATAATAACAAAAGAGGAAGCTCTGTAAAGTTAGAGCTGCTTTCCTAAATTCCACTTCATTCTAAAAGTTTAGGAATGTTAATTTCACACAAAGAAGAACAACAGAGAAGTATCAAGATAAGATCTAGTACAAAATTATTATAAGAAAAAAAATCATAAGAAGCAAAATAACCTACTTGAGGAAGGCTGTGTGCATGAAGCCAGATCAAATCAGTAACCCATCATTTTAAAATAAGCTAATAGATACTTAGAAACAATGAAGGGTGTAAAGGGATAATATAAATCACAATTAGAAAAACTCAGAAAGGGATGAGAGGACTCAGACAAGTTTTGGTGATTTTTCTTTTACTTTTGGCTTTTAACAATTTCACTATTATGTGCCAGGATATATTTTGTTTTGTTTTGTTTCTTTATTTAATTTGTTTGGGGTTCATAAGTTTTCATGTCTATAGATCGTTGTGTTCACCCATTTTGGAAGAATCACAGCTTTTATTTCTTCCAATATTGCTTCTTTTCTATTCTCTTTCGCCTCTTTTCCTAAGCCTCTAGATATTCATATGGTAAACTTTTTTCACTGTATACACACATACACACATTATATACACACACAAATACACACATATACATATTTTATATTCTCTTGTGTATCTTAAAATTCTTTACTTTTATATCTGGGTATTTTTCTACTAATTTATTTTCCAGTTCACTTATCCTTTCTTCTGCCACATCAAATCTTCTCTTAAAACTGTATGTTCAATTCTGAATTTCAATTGCTGTAATTTTCAGTTCTTGGTAATGACTCATCTTTTTAACAATTTCTCTGCTGAAAATTTCCAATTTTTTCTGTATTTTAATGAAAATATTAATCATAGTTATAATGTTTCTCTCTGATAACTACAATATCTGAACCAATATATGTCTATTTCTATTATTTATTGTTCTTGGAGTTTGTTTATTTGCTCATTTTGGGGCATATCTGATAATTTAAGAGTGAATGCTCGATATTAAATATGAAAAATAAATGATTCTGGCTGATGTTATCTTCCTTCAAAGTTAATTTAAAATTTTTTTCTGCCAAGCAGCTAGGGTACAGCCAAAACTAGGTTTTAAGGTGGTGTTAAGAATGTTCTTTGTCGGGCGCCTGGGTGGCTCAGTTGGTTAAGCGACTGCCTTCGGCTCAGGTCATGATCCCAGGGTCCTGGGATCGAGTCCCACATCGGGTTCCCGGCTCAGCGGGGAGCCTGCTTCTCCCTCTGACCCTCTCCTCTCTCATGCTGTTTCTCTCTCGCTCGCTCTCCAATAAATAAATAAATAAAATCTTTAAAAAAAAAAAA
>NW_028052067.1:0-402 GCF_054177405.1 Leptonychotes weddellii
CTGGGTGGCTCAGTTGGTTAAGCGACTGCCTTCGGCTCAGGTCATGATCCTGGAGTCCCAGGATCGAGTCCCGCATCGGGCTCCCTGCTCGGCAGGGAGTCTGCTTCTCCCTCTGACCCTCCTCCCTCTCATGCTCTCTGTCTCTCATTCTCTCTGTCTCAAATAAATAAATAAAATCTTTAAAAAAAAAAAAAAAAAAAAAAAAAACCAGTGCCCTGTGGAATTGTAAACAAATGTGAGACTCTGAGTGAGCTTGGCCAAGGCCACGTGTCTTCATCGTGTATTACCTGTCCCGGGGGTTGCTGTGAGAATTAGCAAAACTAGGTGTCAAAGAGGCAGTAGGGAGGCTGGCTGATGACTCTGGAGGCAGACAACTGGGGTTCAAATGCTGGCTCCTCCATG
>NW_028052068.1:0-402 GCF_054177405.1 Leptonychotes weddellii
GCGCCTGGGTGGCTCAGTTGGTTAAGCGACTGCCTTCGGCTCAGGTCATGATCCTGGAGTCCCGGGATCGAGTCCCGCATCGGGCTCCCTGCTCAGCAGGGGGTCTGCTTCTCCCTCTGACCCTCTTCCCTCTCGTGCTCTCTGTCTCTCATTCTCTCTCTCTCAAATAAATAAATAAAATCTTTAAAAAAAAAAAAAGAAAGAAATAAAACCACCACCTTTCCACGGTCAGTGACTCTGACAAGTTCCTATTTATGAAGAATCTCATTGGTCTTCTGCAGCATTATAGTCCTTTATAAAATGAACACTAATTAGGGAACAAGGTTTATAATCATATTCCTTCCTTCCATATAATCATATTACTACTTTAGAACTTGGCTAAGGGAGAGGAATGGAAGAAAA
>NW_028052069.1:0-401 GCF_054177405.1 Leptonychotes weddellii
AAATGGACCCTCAACTCTACAGTCAACTAATCTTTGACAAATCAGCAAAGAATATCCAATGGAAAAAAGACAGTCTCTTCAACAAATGGTGTGGGGTAATTGGACAGCCACATGTAGAACAATGAAACTGAACCATTTTCTTATACCATATACAAAGATAAACTCAAAATGGATGAAAGACCTAAATGTGAGACAGGAACCTATCAAAATCCAAGAGAAGGACACAGGCAGTAACCTCTGTGACCTCGGCCACAGCAACTTCTTGCTAGACACGTCTCCAAAGGCAAGAGAAACAAAAGCAAAAATGAACTATTGGGACTTCATCAAGATAAAAAGCTTCTGCACAGCAAAGGTAATAGTCAACAAAACTAAAAGGTAACCTACGGAATGGGAGAAGATAT
>NW_028052070.1:0-401 GCF_054177405.1 Leptonychotes weddellii
TCCCACAGTGCGTGCAAGGATGGGCGAGAAGGGGGGGCCATGGCTGCTTCTCCGTATCAGACGGTACCATTCATGGTCAAATGACAGATCTCAAGGACCATTTTGTAAAAACCTAGAATTTTCTGATTAAAAATGTACTATGTGCTCACTACAGAAGAATTTTTTTTTTTTTTTAACTTACGTTGGAAACAAACCAACAGACCTACCACACTCCAGGACTCTGAATAGCTACTCTCCAGGTCTGATAAAGTGTAATTCCTCCTGGTCTTTCTCCAGGCAGTTTTTCCCTGAGTGAGATGTTTATTTTATGCCCCTGCTTTATGAACCTGGATCATGAGCATTTTCTTGTTTCCCACTCAAAATTCAAAAACATAACTTTAACAACAGAGTAATATTAAAAG
>NW_028052071.1:0-401 GCF_054177405.1 Leptonychotes weddellii
AAACAAGGTAAAGTCCCAGGGCGCCAGGTGGCTCAGTGGGTTGAGCAACTGACTCTTGTTTCAGCTTAGGTCATGATCTTAGGGTTGTGAGACTGAGCCCCGCATCAGGCTCTGTGCTCAGCGTGGAGTCCCCTTGAAATTCTCTCTCTCCTTCTGCCCTTCCCCCTGCTCACATTCTCTCTCTCCCTCTCAAATAAATCACTAAATAAAATATTAAAAAGAAAAGGTAGGGGAACCTGAGTGGCTCAGTTGGTTAAGCGTCTGCCTTCAGCTCAGGTCATGATCTCAGGGTCCTGGGATCCAGCCCCGCGTGGGGCTCCCTGTTCAGTGGGGGGCCTGCTCTCCCTCTGCCTCTGCCCCTCCCCCTGCTTGTGCTCGCTCTCTCACCCTCTCTCTGTTGC
>NW_028052072.1:0-401 GCF_054177405.1 Leptonychotes weddellii
AGATGTGATGAAAACCTACAATTGGGCAGTTGTTGAGATGGAAAAGAGGAAATAAAGTATAGGAGGTATAAAATACGGGAGGAGGAGCTTGCCAGGCGAAGAGCTACAGTCTTCCCTTCTACCCTCTAATAAAACTTAACTAAACTCAACTAAAATCTGACATAGGTTTCTCCACAAATAAACTTAAAATTTTGAATTTTCGTAAAACTTTGCTGTTGAAATTAGCTAGGAATTATTCTTAATAAATTAAAAATTGTATTTTTTTAAGTAACATAATATTGCATAGTTCCGTAACAGACTGCCATGTTATCATGTCTGCCATGATAACAATTCAACCTAGATTAAATCTTAGGTAATATTTGGGCAGGAAGGGTAATTAGTCACTCATTAATTGATAAAGA
>NW_028052073.1:0-401 GCF_054177405.1 Leptonychotes weddellii
TCTGATGTAAAAATGATAGTGTCATTCATATTATATACTTTTATGACGGAGAAGAACTTGGAGCAGGGGTTGTTAAAGTTATGATGCAGTCATGCTCAAGAAGTAAAGTGAAAATTATGGTTGACCATTAGAGCTAGAATTTGTAGCTTAAGTATCACTTGGCTGAAAAGTTTTCAAAATTGTCTTCAAATGATATGAATAGGAAGTCTCCTTCCAGGCGCCTGGGTGGCTCAGTCGTTAAGCGTCTGCCTTCGGCTCAGGTCATGGGATCGAGTCCCACATCGGGCTCCCTGCTCTGCGGGAAGCCTGCTTCTCCCTCTCCCACTCCCCCGGCTTGTGTTCCTGCTCTCGCTATGTCTCTCTCTGTCAAATAAATAAATGAAATCTTTAAAAAAAAAAAA
>NW_028052074.1:0-401 GCF_054177405.1 Leptonychotes weddellii
GGTGGCTCAGTTGGTTAAGCGACTGCCTTCGGCTCAGGTCATGATCCTGGAGTCCCGGGATCGAGTCCCGCATCGGGCTCTCTGCTCGGCAGGGAGCCTGCTTCTCCCTCTCCCACTCCCCCTGCTTGTGTCCCCTCTCTCGCTGTGTCTCTCTCTGTCAAATAAATAAATAAAATCTTTAAAAAAAAAAAAAAAAAAAAAAAAAACATCGCATAGCACATTCCAAAAGTCAACAAATGATTTGCTAATTACTGGTGTGGGACTGTACTTGTGTTATTTGCTCATATAATTGAGTTGATGACATAATTACATGATTCTATAACAAAGCATTTCGTATGCTCTGAGGGAGACTTCTTTAAAAACAATTGCTTTGGATATGTATTATATTTATTTAAAGGTTT
>NW_028052075.1:0-401 GCF_054177405.1 Leptonychotes weddellii
GCCCTGATCCACTTTGACGGCCGTCCTCATTCAAGAGGAAATTTAAAGGCAGAAAAACAGGGAGAATATCGTGTGCACGTGAACACAGCCGTCCACAAGCCAAGCAGAAAGGCTGGGAACAGACGCTCCTCATGGCCTCAAGAGCCGCCCTTGGCCTCCAGGACCGCAGATATCTGTGTCAGCTGCCCTGGACACTCATGCTCTCGGCGTGGGGAGGCAGCAGGATCCTGCCCTACTCGCAGGTGTGCACGACCTGGAGGGGAGCGCACCAATCGCCCAACGGACACCCTGTGCCCCGTGGGGAAGGACAGCCGGGCTGTGATTGTCCGTCTCCCATCCCTCAGAGGACATTTCTGAGCCCCATTGCACCTGGTCTCACCCAGGGTCCTGGCCGGCTGAGC
>NW_028052076.1:0-401 GCF_054177405.1 Leptonychotes weddellii
GGCTGGGTGATAGACACTGGGGAGGGTATATGCTATGGTGAGCACTGTGAATTGTGCAAGACTGTTGAATCACAGACCTGTACCTCTGAAACAAATAATACATTATATGTTAAAAAAGAAGAAGAAGATAGCAGGAGGGGAAGGATGAAGAGGGGGAAATTGGAGGGGGAGATGAACCATGAGAGATGATGGACTCTGAAAAACAACCTGAGGATTCTAGAGGGAAGGGGGGTGGGAGGATGGGTTAGCCTGGTGATGGGTATTAAAGAGGGCACGTTCTGCATGGAGCACTGGGTGTTATACACAAATAATGAACCATGGAACACTACATCAAAAACTAATGATGTGATATATGGTGATTAACATAACATAATAATAAAAATAAATAAATAAATAAATAA
>NW_028052077.1:0-8937 GCF_054177405.1 Leptonychotes weddellii
ACGTGCCCTCTTTAATACCCATCACTAGGCTAACCCATCCCCCCACCCCCCTCCCCTCTGGAACCTTCAGTTTGTTTCTCAGAGTCCATAGTCTCATGGTTCATCTCCCCCTCCGATTTTACCCCCTTCATTCTTCCATACGACCCAGCAATTGCACTACTGGGTATTTACCCCAAAAATACAAATGTAGGGATCCAAAGGGGTACATGCACCCCGATGTTTATAGCAGCAATGTCCACAATAGCCAAACTGGAAAGAGCCAAGATGTCCATTGACAGATGAATGGATAAAGAAGAGGTGGTATATATATACAATGGAGTATTATGCAGCCATCAAAAGGAATGAAATCTTGCCATTTGCAACGACGTGGATGGAACTGGAGGTATTATGCTGAGCGAAATAAGTCAATCAGATAAAGACATGTATCATATGACCTCACTGATATGAGGAATTCTTAATCTCAGGAAACAAACTGAGGGTTGCTGGAGTGGTGGGGGTTGGGAGAGATGGGGTGGCTGGGTGATAGACATTGGGGAGGGTATGTGCTGTGGTGAGCACTGTGAATTGTGTAAGACTGTTGAATCACAGACCTGTGCCTTTGAAACAAATAATACATTATATGTTAAAAAGGGAAGAGCAGAGATTTTTTTTTCTTTAAAAAAAATTTATTTGAGAGAAAGAGAGAGAGAGAGCAGGAGGAGGGAGAGGGAGAGAGAATCTCAAGAGGATTCTGTGCTGAGCAGGGAGCCTGATGTGGGGCTCAGTCTCACGACTGCATGATCATGACCTGAGCCGAAATCAAGAGTCGGATGCTCAACCAACTGAGCCACCCAGGCACCCTGTTTGTTGGGAGATTTTTGATTACTGATTCAGTTTCTTTGTTGTTTATCGATTGGTTCAAGTTTTGTTTCTTCCTGTTTCAGTTTTGGTAGTTTATGTCTTTCTAGGAATTTATCCACTTCTTTCAGATTGCCCAATTTGTTGGCATATAATTTTTCATAATATTCTCTTACAGTTAGTATTTTTGTGGTGTTAGTTGTGATCTCTCCTCTCTCATTTGTGATTTTATTTATTTGGGTTCTTTCTTTTTTCTTTTTGATAATTCTGGTTAGGAGGTCCTTAATTTTATTAATTCTTTCCAAGAACCAACTCCTAGTTTCATTGATCTATTCTACTCATTTTTGTTTGTTTGTTTCTGTATTATTTATTTCTGCTCTAATCTTTATTATTTCCCTTTTTTCTGCTGGCTTTAGGATTTGCTGTTCCTTTTCTGGCTCCTTTACATGTAAAGTTAGATTGTGTATTTGAGGCTTTTCTTGCTTCTTGAGGTAAGACTGTAGTGTTATGTACTTACCTCTTATGAATTTTTTAAAAAATATTTATTTGAGAGAGAGAGAGAACACAAGCGGGGGAGAGGGGTAGAGGGACTGGAATAAGCAGACTCCCCGCTGAGCAGGGAGCCTGACGTGGGGCTCGGTCCTGGGATCATGACCTGAGCGGAAGGCAGATGCTTAACCAACTGAGCCACCTAAGCGTTCCCCCACCCCTTTGCCATGACCACTTTTGCTGCATCCCAAAGGTTTTGGACTGTCATGTTTTCATATTCGTTTGTTTCCTTGTATTTTTTAATTTCTTCTTTTATTTCCAGGTTGACCCATTCTTTCTTTGGTAGGATGTTATTTAACCTCCATGTATTTGTGGTCTTTCAAATTTTTTCTTGTGGTTGACTTCAAGTTTCATATAGCCTTATGGTCTGAAAATCTGCATGGTATGATCTCGATCTTTTTGTGTTTGTTGAGGCCTCATTTGTGACACAGTATATGATCTATTCTGGAGAATGTTCCATGTGCACTTGAAAAGAATATGTATTCTGCTGCAGTAGGATGAGATGTTCTGAATATATCTGTTTCGTCAATCTCGTCCAGTGTGTTATTCAAAGCCATTGTTTCTTTGTTGATTTTCTGCTTAGATGATCTGTCTGTTGCTGTTAGTGGGATGTTAAAGTCCCCTACTATTATTGTATTATTATCAGTGAGTTCCTTTATGTTTGTTATTGTTTTATGTATTTGGGTGCTCCCAAGTTGGGGGCATAAATATTTATAATTGTTAGGTCTTCTTGTTGGATAGTCTCCTTTATTATGATATAGTGCCCTTTTTCATCTCTTGTTAGTTAGTATCTTTGGTTTAAATTCTAGTTTGTGTGATATAAGTATGGCTACTTGGGCTTTCTCTTTTGACGGCCGTTAGCATGATAAAGGGGTCTCTATTCATCCCCTCTCTTTCAATCTTCAGGTGTCTTTATATCTAAAATGAGTCTCTTGTAGGCAGCATATAAATGGGTCTTATATTTTTATCCATTCTGATACCCTATGTCTATTGATAGGAACATCTAGTCCATTTACATTCAGAGTGATTATTGATAGATATGAATTTATTGCCATTGTATTACCTATAAAGTTGATGTTTCTGGAGATTTTTTCTGTTCATTTCTAGTCTTTATTGCTTTTGGTCTTTCTTTCCCACTCAAAGAGTCCCCTTAAATATTTCTTGCAGGGCTGGTTTAATGGTCATGAACTCCTTTAGTTTTTGTTTGTCTGGGAAACTTTATCTCTTCTTCTGTTTTGAATGACAGCCTTGCTGGATAGAGTATTCTTGCCTGCATAATTTTCCCATTTAGATGTTGAATATATCATGCCACTACCTTCTGGCTTGCCACATTTCTGTGGAGTGATTTTTTCTTTTCTTTTTTTTTTTTTTCACAATTTGTGGAGAGATCTGTTGCTAACCTTATTTGTCTTCCCTTGTAAGTAGGGACTTCTTTTGTCTTATTACTTTTAGGATTTTTTTATCTGTATATTTTGGAAATTTAACTACAATGTGTCTTGGTGTTGGCCTGCTTTTGTTGATTTTTTGTGAGTTATCCTCTATGCCTCCTAGATTTGAATGTCTGTTTCCTTCCCCAGATTCAGGAAGTTTTCAGCTATAATTTCCTCAAATAAATTTTCTCACTCTTTTCCCCTCTCTTCCTCTGGGACTCCTGTGATATGAATGTTATTATGCTTTATGGAGTTGCTGAGTTCCCTAAGTCTACATTCTTGATCCAATATTTTTCTTTCCCTCTTCTTTTCAGCTTCATTATTTTCCGTACTTTAATCTTCTATATTACTTATTAATTCCTGTGCTTTTTCTATCTTTGAGGTCATTATATCTAGTTGGTTTTGCATATTGGTTATTGCATTTTTTTTATTTCATCCTGACTACTTTTTAGGTCTTTTATCTCTATAGTAAAGGACTCCCTGGTGTCTTTTATGCTTTTCTCAAGCCCAGTTAGTATCCTTATGATTGTTGCTTTGAATTCTGGAGCAGGCATATTACTTATATCTGTTTTGATTAGATCCTTGGCCATGACCTTTTTTTGTTCATTCTTTTGGGATGAATTCCTCCATCTTGGCATTTTGTCTAGGTATCTCTCTTCTTCTGTGTGTTAGGAAATCCTGTTATGTGTCTTGCTCCTCAGTGTAATGGCTATATTAAGAAGAGGTCACATACTGTCCAGAGCCTGGTGCTTCAGGAAGTATTTCTGGTGTACGCTGTGTGCACTCTGCTGCTGTGTCTTGGTGGCTCTTTCCCTCAGGTCAGTCCTCTGCAGTTTCTCCTAGCCTGTAGTGGGGAGTGTTTGGACCTTAGCTGCTTGTGGCTGGTTTTTATCTAGATGTGCTCTGGTCTGCTTGTTAAAAGAGACCTGATGCTATTTCCAGTAGAGCTGAAGCTTTGCAGCTCTCTAAGGTCAGTAGACATGGTGTTATGTTGGGAGGTTTGTGCTGGTCTTTGCTGGGAGGGGCCTGTTGCTCTGCTTCTCAGGTACACTTTCCTAGAAAAGCAGTACCTGCAGAGTGCAGGGGTATGGAGCTTGTTGTAAATGATTTTGTCCACCACTGTTGGTGCTGTGCTGCTTACCAAAGTTAGTATATGTGAGGGGCAGGGTAGAGAAATGTCGCCAGCCGCCTCCTTGTCCAGGAGAGGAAGCCCCCCCAGCAGAGTGAATAATATCTCCTTGTGTGTCCCAGGCATCCCTCAGATTCCTGCCTTCACCTTGTCTGTGTCCCGGCTGTCTGCCCACCGGGCAGTGCAGTGCACCTGTGTTCTATCCCAGGCAGACCAGCTGAGTTTTAAAACTCCAAACTTTAGAGACCTGGCCTGGCCCCAACTTGCACTTGTTCCCTAGGGAGGGTGTTGCCACACTGGGACTGATGCAGGTTTGTCCTAGAAGGGCAGTTGCACCAAAGCACAGGTATGTGGAGTTTAGGTAAAGCACAGCAATGAGCCAGCATGTAGGTTAGGCGCCCTCAGCAGGTGTCTCTGCACGGTTGCTGAGGGGTGGGGGATGAAAATGGTGCCCACAGGCTGCTTTGTCCCCTGAGAGAGAATGCTACTTCTTCCAGATGCGCTCCAAGAGTGAAGAACTGCCTCTCCCAGTGAGTCCCAGCGGTTCCTTTGATCACCTTGTCTGCTCCTGGGCTGTCACCCTCCTTCTCCACAGGAGTACTGCAGCACCCTTAGGGCTCCACACCCGCTCGCCATGGACCTCTAAAACTCTTTGAGCCCTGCTAGTTGTAAAAATTCACGAAAATCAGCCTCTCTCATTTTCCCGGTGAGTGGCTTTGGGGAAGTGTTTTCCTTGTGTGATTCCCCCATGCGCTCCTCTCTCTCTCTCTCTCTCTTTCTCTATACCCCCACTCCCCTCACTGACCAGGGTTCCTTCCCCTCTGCTGCACTGGCAGTCCTTTTCTCCCCCAAATCACATCTCCATGCCTCCTACCTTCCACAGTGTGGCTTCTTCTCTCCCTCTGGTTGTGCATTTTGTTCTGTCAGTCCTCATGATTTCTTGGATATTCAGAACGATTTGATATTTATCTAGCTGTGTTCCAGGGATGCAGCAAGCCTAGGGTCCTCCTACCATTCTGCCAATTTAGCTCCTCTCCTCAATTTATAATTTTTATTTTTTTAAAGATTTATTTATTTGAGAGAGAGAGAGAGTGAGCAAGAGAGAGAGAAGGAGCAGGGGGAAGGGCAGAGGAGAAGCAAACTCCCCGCTGAGCAGGGACCCTGATGTGGGACTCGGTCCCAGAACCCTGGGATACTGACCTGAGAGGAAGGCAGGTGCTTAACCAACTGAGCCACCCAGGCACCCTCAGTTTATAATTTTTAAATGTGTGCTCGCTTCGGCAATACATATACTAAAATATAATTTTTAAATGTGTATTTCCTGTTTATTAGTATGATGGATTTCTTATTTTGTCAATTGTCTGATATAATATATATGTATTTGATATATATTTACATATGATGAAATTCACCCTATTGAAGTATATAATTTAGTGTTTTTTAGTATATTCACAGATTTGTGCAGCCATTACTGCTAATTTCAGAACATTTCATCACCCACCAGAAGAAGCTCCATGCATATATATTTTTGTAGTTTGTTTACATGGTGTTTTTACCACACACAATTTTAAAATTTCATATAATTAAATTTAAAAATCTTTTCCTTTATGGTTTCTGCTCTTGCCTTACGCTTAAAAAGGCCTTCCCTACCCCAGGGTTTGTAGTTGCTGTTGTTAATTAATATTCATTTTTATATCTTTGTAGCATTTTCTGTTTTTATTTTTTTTAAAGATTTTATTTATTTATTTGACAGAGAGAGACATAGCGAGAGAGGGAACACAAGCAGGGGGAGCAGGAGAGGGAGAAGCAGGCTCCCCACCGAGCGGGGAGCCTGATGCGGGGCTCGATCCCAGGACTCTGGGATCATGACCTGAGCCGAAGGCAGACGCTTAACAACTGAGCCACCCAGGCGCCCCCATTTTCATTTTTTTAAAAGCAATATCTAAACCCAACGTGGGGCTTGGATTCACAACCCCAAGATCAAGAGTTGTATTCTCTACTGACTGAGCCAGCCAGGTTCCCTACTACAAGGTTTTATAATAATTAAAACTTTGAAAGACATTTTAATGTCTGGTAGGGTAACTAGCATCATTATCCTTTTAGTGATGGTTTTTATAAAATTAATGACATACTTGAAAAGTTTGGTCAAACTAAGTTGTCATTTTCAGCCTCACCAAACTTATTTATAGTTTTCTTGTTCTTAATCAGTTGTAGCAAATATAAAATAAGTCCTTTTTCAACTTATTCTGTATAATGGTTAAATACTGACAATTGGTTTTAGTTTTCATAGCTATTTAATGTTTTTTCATCATGGTTTGTGGCACTATTTTGTCTTAGAACTAAAATTGTAAGGTGGATTTTTTCTTATGAAGAAAGCGATGTCATTGCAAGCAGTCTGTTATTTACCTAAAGGTTGTATCTGACAAGCTTGAATCAGATGATTTTTTTGACAGGGGGAAAAAGCATTCCAACTACCAATCTTAGAATCTGAGTGACTGCTGTGCCAATACCATATTATCCCATAATATGGTTGAAAAGTATCTGACACATTTCAGTGTCAAATAGTTGAATCCTACTACCCTCTAGCTTTCTGGGATAACAGTGGCCTTGTCTGAGGCAATGGAAGTTTTATCTATACTAAAAACATGTTTTTTCCTCTAGTCTCTTATTGACATGGCAACAGAGGCTCAGCCCCTGGTGGAAAGGCACCTAGTAACTTGAGAACTATTTCTCAGTTTGTTTAGAACCTGTCCCCACCTGGGTACATTGCAGGATACCAGTATTTTTCAAGCATCCCCCCCACCACCCTACCCTGACCTTTGACCTTTGGCTGCTTTTATTTTATGCATTTTGCAAACATTGCCCTATTAAGTTAATTCCTTTGAGGCTATTGTTAGCTCTGGACTCCAGGCTGAATTGTCTGTATAAGGGTTAATAAGCCTGAGTGTTAGCTTCCTTAATTTTAAAAGGAGGCTACTACTCTATTTTTATTGCAGGATTGTTGTGAAATTCATGTATATGATAGTTTTCTCAACTATTCAATGCTATAAGAAATTGAAACATCTGTATTGTTATCATAAGGACAGCTCTTTTGTAGCGAGGCAGTGATTAGCCCAGGAGTCATAAAAATGACCAGCAAAACACATTGCCTTTTCTTAATTTGAATGTTCTATTCTTTATTTGACCTTATTAATATGTCTTAAGTATTGACTCCTAATCTTTTGGGAATGGTCAAATTGTGTTTTGAAACACGCTTGTCTACTCCAGCAGTTTCATCTGGAATATTCATCCTCTGTTTATATAAGGACAGTTGTCTGATGAAAGAGATTAGGCACTCAGTATTTTGAAAACAGGTTAAAGAGTGAGATCAATTTTCATTTTATTTTATTTTTATTTTTATTTTTTTTTAAAGATTTTATTTACTTATTTGAGAGAGTGAGAGAGAGAAAGAGCACAAGAGGGGGGAGCGGGAGAGGGAGAAGCAGACCCCCCGCCGAGCAGGGAGCCCGATGCGGGACTCGATCCCGGGACTCCAGGATCATGACCTGAGCTGAAGGCAGTCGCTCAACCAACTGAGCCACCCAGGCGCCCATCAATTTTCATTTTAAAGGCTTACACAATTTAAACAAAAGAGGTACCATTATATAAAACAATAGAGAAGTTAATGTTTTCCCTTTTTGTTTGCAATTTAGAGGTGGTAGTGATTTTATTTTGCTGTTGTTTTTTTTTTTTTAAGTAAGCTGTAGGCTCAACGTGGGGCTTGAACTCATGACCCCAAGATCAAGAGTCGCATGCTCTACAGACTAAGGAGCCAAGTGCCCCTAGAGGTGGTAGTGATTTTAAATAACAGCAAATGGGTAGGAAACAATTAAATTGATTTGGAAATATTATATGGATACCTTGAAGGCAACTGGTTTTAATGTTCGCACAGCTAGAAATTATCAATTTGTTTAACAACACAGGGATGTTTTTATAGCCCTGGTATAATAGGGGGATTTTGGCTGTTTATATGTTTGAGTTTATCATTGGTCTCACTTATTGAATTATTTCATTTTTTAGTAACACTTCTCTTAATTTGTGCACATTCCCTATATTTTTTCTTGTTTATTTCCCCCTAAAATGACCTGGCTTTTTAAACATATTTTTTCCTCAGCTTTATTGAGGTATGATTGACAAATAAAAATTGTATATATTTAAGGTGTATAATGTGATGTTTTGATATATATATACATTGTGAAATGATTACCACAGTCAAGCTAATTAACACATCCATCACCCCACACATAGTTAACTTTTTCGTTTTTGAGAACAATTACGATCTCTCTTAGCAGATTTCAAGTATACAATATTTTTAGCTATAGTCAGCATGCTGTAAATCTCCAGATATTCATCCTACATAACTGAAACTTTCTACCTTTTTTAAAAAGTTTTTTAAAAATATTTTATTTATTTATTTGAGAGAGAGTGCATGAGCAGTGGGGAGAAGCAGAGGGAGAGGGAGTAGCAGACTCCCCACTGAGCAGGGAGCCAATGCGGGGCTCGATCCCAGGACGCTGACTGAGATCACAACCTGAGCCGAAGGCAGACGCTTAACCGACTGACCCACCTCGGTGTCCCTAAAAGTTTTTATTTAAATTCCACTTAGTTAACATACAGTGTAATATTAGTTTCAGGTGTACAATATAGTGATTCAACATTTACATACAACACCGGGTGTTCATCACAAAAAGTGCCTTCCTTAATCCCTGTCACCTACTCTCCCACCCACTTTCCCTCTGGTAAACATCAGTTTGTTCTCTATAGTTAAGAGTCTGTTTCTTTTTTCCTTTTTTTTTTTATCTCTATGATCGTTTGTTTTGTTTCTTAAATTTCACATATGAGTGAAATCATATGGTATTTGTCTTTCTCTGACTGACTTATTTTGCTTAGCATAATACTCTCTAGCTCCATCCATGTCATTGCAAATGGCAAGATTTCATTCTTTTTTTTTTA
>NW_028052078.1:0-401 GCF_054177405.1 Leptonychotes weddellii
AGCTTGTTTCTCCCTCTGACCCTCCCCCCTCTCATGTGCTCTCTCTCTCTCATTCTCTCTGTCTCAAATAAATAAATAAAATCTTTAAAAAAAAAAATTTTTTTTAAGATATGAGGGTTCTAGAGGGGAGGGGGGTGGGGGATGGGTTAGCCTGGTGATGGGTATTAAAGAGGGCATGTACTGCATGGAGCACTGGGTGTCAAATGCAAACAATGAATCATGGAATACTACATCAAAAACTAATGATGTACTGTATGGTGACTAACATAACATAATAAAATTTCAAAAAAAAAATTTTTTAAGATACCTATCTGGTTTCCATATAATCACCTGAAAGAAAACAGGGAGACGGCGTCTATAACAAGAACATCAAACAGCAGATCGTACCCTCACCTCAGAGA
>NW_028052079.1:0-401 GCF_054177405.1 Leptonychotes weddellii
CTGGGTGGCTCAGTTGGTTAAGCGACTGCCTTCAGCTCAGGTCATGATCCTGGAGTCCTGGGATCGAGTCCCGCATCGGGCTCCCTGCTCTGCAGGGAGCCTGCTTCTCCCTCTCCCACTCCCCCTGCTTGTGTTCCCTCTCTCGCTCTGTCTCTCTCTGTCAAATAAATAAATAAAATCTTTAAAAAAAAAAAAAAAAAAAAAGAATTAGTCAGAGTAGAACATGGATCATGTTGCCTCCCTAGGCATGCTCAACACCTAGACGAAGATTGCTCAGTCCTTTCCTGGGTGTCAGAGCCGTAATGGCTCGCGAGAGTGGCTGGAACTGAAAATAGGGGGTTAGGAGGGATTCCAGATTCCATTGTGTCACCACAGTTCGGGAAAAAGGATAAAGAATTCTG
>NW_028052080.1:0-401 GCF_054177405.1 Leptonychotes weddellii
CAGGTGGAGTTTGAAAAAGGCCCCAACCCGCCCTCCTCCACCCCACAGCCTGGGAATTTGGTACAGCTTCCCCAGGGAGAAGCTTGCCTTCCACCAGGAGGAGACATTGAAGGATTTTGAGCAGGGGAAAAGCAGAAAAAAAAAAAAAAATCTGTAATTTAGCACCTGTCCCTCCACAAAGTAGAAGGACTGTTGGTGGACCGGGAGCCCTGGCACCCACTGGGGAGAGGGACTCAAGGGCCTGCATGGGCTCTGGAGGGGCATAGGAAAGAGCAGAGAGACCCAGGAGGCTGCAGAGGTGGAGTGAGCAGCACGTGGTGGGATGGGGGGCACTGAGGGAGGAGACAAGGACCCCCCCAACCCTGCAGCCCCTGGGTGTGCACAGGAGAGGGGAGGAAGCC
>NW_028052082.1:0-401 GCF_054177405.1 Leptonychotes weddellii
ACGCCTGGGTGGCTCAGTTGGTTAAGCGACTGCCTTCGGCTCAGGTCATGATCCTGGAGTCCCGGGATCGAGTCCCGCATCGGGCTCCCTGCTCAGCAGGGAGTCTGCTTCTCCCTCTCCCGCTCCCCCATCTTGTGTTCTTTCTCTCTCTCACTCTCTCTCTCAAAATAAATAAATAAAATCTTTAAAAAAAAAAAAAAAAAAGATTCTCTCTCTCTCTCCTACTCTCGTTCTCTCTCCCACTCTCTCTTAAAAAAATATTTTGTATTACTTACATGATTAAATGATAATCTTTTGGTAATACTGGTTTAAAAATATATCATTAAATTAGTTTCACCTATTTCTTTTCACTTGTTTTAGTGTGGCTACTGAAAAATTTTTAAGTACATATGTAACTCACA
>NW_028052083.1:0-401 GCF_054177405.1 Leptonychotes weddellii
GAAGTGAATCGGAGGCGATATTCGGGAGGATAGGCGGCGGGGGAGGGGCCTCCGTCGGCCGCTTTTGGCAAGTGATAGAACCACGGAGCACAAAATTGGAACTTTTAAAAGTCTGCTCCGCTGAGGGACGTCACTCCGGTGGCTAAGCGGGGGGAGGAACCCTCCGGGACAGTGTGGTCTCAGGACCCTTGGGGTCACAAAAAAGACCGGGAGTGCCTGAGTGTGACAGAGCGCCCAGGTAATGGAGCAGGGAAGCCAGCTGCAGAGGCGGAGCCGAGGCGCGGGCTCTCAGCTCAGGGTTGCCATAAACCATGATCCGCGGCACAGTCGGGCCCCTGCTCGTCCAGCAGGGACCCAACAAGCGGCAGATCCGGGGAGACTCACCTTCTTCCCCCGGGAGG
>NW_028052084.1:0-401 GCF_054177405.1 Leptonychotes weddellii
AAAAGCGGACACCGTGAGAGTCAGTTATGAGAATTACAGGTAGGCTCTAGATGCAAACATTTCAACTATTGTACTTATATCAAATGTATTCTCTTATTTTTCCTCCATCAGCTTTTTTTCTCTGTCCAGTTTCCTGATGAGTATACGTGGACTCTGGTCGAGTTCCAGAAGCATCCTGAAGACAGTGGCTCTGGGACGGCCCCTCTAATTACGTATCCATCAGGAAGTTGTAGGAAATTAATTGATGCATGGGTCTGTGGGAGATCCCGGGACTGAAGTAGACAGGCAAGATGAAAATCTCAGTCAACAATCTGTGTTTATTCAGTTTAGTTAAATATTTGCCGTTTGACTGCCCTGCTCCAGGCACAGTGTGCATGCCGGAAACAGGAGAATAAATCAGG
>NW_028052085.1:0-401 GCF_054177405.1 Leptonychotes weddellii
CCGTGTCCTCGGAGGGACCGACAGCCCAGGGGCCCTCCTGTGTCCCCGTGTCCTCGGAGGGACCGACAGCCCAGGGGGCCCTCCCGTGTCCCTGTGTCCCCCTGTCCTCGGAGGGCCCGACAGCCCAGGGGGCCCTCCTGTGTGCCCGTGTCCTCGGAGGAACCGACAGCCCAGGGGGCCCTCCCGTGTCCATGTGTCCTCAGAGGGACCGACAGCCCAGGGGGCCCTCCCGTGTCCCTGTGTCCCCCTGTCCTCGGAGGGCCCGACAGCCCAGGGGGCCCTCCTGTGTGCCCGTGTCCTCGGAGGAACCGACAGCCCAGGGGGCCCTCCCGTGTCCATGTGTCCCCGTGTCCTCGGAGGGACCGACAGCACAGGGGGCCCTCCCGTGTCCCTGTGTCCCC
>NW_028052086.1:0-401 GCF_054177405.1 Leptonychotes weddellii
AAAAGCGGACACCGTGAGAGTCAGTTATGAGAATTACAGGTAGGCTCTAGATGCAAACATTTCAACTATTGTACTTATATCAAATGTATTCTCTTATTTTTCCTCCATCAGCTTTTTTTCTCTGTCCAGTTTCCTGATGAGTATACGTGGACTCTGGTCGAGTTCCAGAAGCATCCTGAAGACAGTGGCTCTGGGACTGCCTCTCTAATTACGTATCCATCAGGAAGTTGTAGGAAATTAATTGATGCATGGGTCTGTGGGAGATCCCGGGACTGAAGTAGACAGGCAAGATGAAAATCTCAGTCAACAATCTGTGTTTATTCAGTTTAGTTAAATATTTGCCGTTTGACTGCCCTGCTCCAGGCACAGTGTGCATGCCGGAAACAGGAGAATAAATCAGG
>NW_028052087.1:0-401 GCF_054177405.1 Leptonychotes weddellii
GACTTTCCTGCCCCTGCCTGAGGCTGACAGCCGCCCTCTGTCCCCAGGCCAAGGTGGTGTGTCTTCTCAGGAGGCCACCTCTGCCTGCCACGGCTCCCAGCACCCTCGCTCCACCTTCCTAGACGGTGGCATCCAAGGCCCCATGGCCCCCAGACCATGCCTACAGCTTCACCCCCACATCTCGACACCCAGAGAACGCTAGGTGCTACTCCCCAAACCCTCCTGACATGCTCAAGGCTCCCAGGCTTTGCACAGGCTGAGCCCTTCCCCGGGAATGCCTTTCCACGTGTTCTGCTTCTGGAGAAATCCTCCTCATCACCCATGGCCAAGGCACAGATGGAGGGAGGGAGGGAGCTAACATATTTTCCCTCCTGCCACGTGCCCAGGGCCATGCCGAGACA
>NW_028052088.1:0-8933 GCF_054177405.1 Leptonychotes weddellii
ATTTTTAATCCTTGAGACTTATTTCTTTTATAACTGTACTCTTAATCCCCTTTATGTATTTCACTCACCCCCACCCACCTTTCCTCTGGCAACCACCAGTTTGTTCTCTGCTTAAGTGCGTTCGCTTTTTGTTTTCTTTTGTTTTTTTTAGATTCCACATATAAGCGAAATCACATGGTATTTGTCTTTCTCCTTCTGACTTACTTCACTTAGCATAATGCCCTCTAGGTCCATCCATGTTGTCACAAATGGCAAGAAATTCTTTTTTCATGGCAGAGGAATATTCCATTGTGTATATACACCACATCTTCTTTATTCATCTATCAATTGACCTCGCTTCCATATCTTGGCTACTGTAAATCATGCTGCAATAAACATAGGGGTGCATGCATCTTTTTGAATCAGCCTTTTCATTTTCTTCAGGTAAATACCCAGCAATGGAATTACTGGATCGTAGGGTAGCTCTATTTTTAATTTTTTGAGGAACCTCCATACTGTTTTCCAGAGGGGCTGCACCAGTTTGCATTCCCACCAACAGTGTAGGAGGGTTCCCCTTTCTCCGTATCTGTCGTTTCTTGTCTTTTTGATACAACCATTTTGACAGATGTGAGGTGACATCTCACTGTGGTCTCAAACTTAAGTTCCCTCTAAAGGAAAAAGTAAAGGTAAGGTAACAACAACAACAACAAAAACCAACTCTTGGAGGACAAGATGAGATCCATTCTCTGGGGTATGTGTAGACCTCTAACCCAGTGCAACTGATAAACTTGGCTACATTAATACTAAGTACTCTACCCAAAAAGGGGGAATGAAAAGTCAAGGTATCAGGCGCCTGGGTGGCTCAGTCAGTTAAGCGTCTTCCTTTGGCTCAGGTCATGATCCCAGGGTCCTGGGATTGAGCCCCGCATCGAGCTCCCTGCTTTGCAAGGAGCCTGCTTCTCCCTCTCCCCCTCCCCCTGCTTGTGTTCCCTCTCTCACTGTGTCTCTCTCTGTCAAATAAATTTTAAAAATCTTAAAAAAAAAAAAAGAAAGAAAGAAAAGTCAAGGTATGACATGGGAAGTTATTTGCAACACATACATTTGAAAAAGAACTCATATCCTGAACACAGAAGTGACTCCTATAGAGCAAGGAGAGAAAAAAAACTTGAGTAGAAAACATGGGGGAAGAAACTGAAACGAGTCAGAAAGGGAATATTGAACGGACATTCCATATACGAAAAAACCCACACATTTGTTAACACTCAGGAAAATGCAAGAGAAAACTTATGAGACATTACCACAAACCCTCGTATGCAGCAAACATCAAAACAGAGCTTCCAGCCACGGTTTGGGATGGAGGACATCCGGCAGCGTTCATTCACCACCGCGGGGGATGTAAATCGGTCACCTGTAGCAATGCATTTGGCAGGATCTACGTGTAACGCATCCGGATTCTATGACAAAGCCCGTCCACTCCTACGTGCATGTTTAGTGGTCACGCACGGACTTGAGCACCGTGACGTGCACCAGGTCTTACAACAGCGCCAAACCTGAAACCGCACAAATGTCCTTTAACGTGAGAACACGCGAAACATTCACCCCCCAAAAAAGCAGGAAAAATGACCAAGTGATGCCCACACACAACACAATTAAATCTCACAAACGTGTGGAACAAAGTATCCAAGAACATCTAGTGTATGAATCCATGAATCAAAAGTCCAGAAATAGGGGCGCCTGGGTGGCTCAGTCAGTTAAGGGTCGGCCTTCAGCTCAGGTCATGATCTCAGGGTCCTGGGATCCTGCCCTGTCTCAACACTCCCCTCGGCCTCTCAGCGTGCCCTCTGCTCCCCTCACCCCTGCTTACACCCCACACCCCTGCTCCCAGGAGCTCTCTCTTTCTCTCAAATAAATAAAATCTTTTTTTTTTTTTTTAAAGCTTTTTAAAAAAGGAGACTGTTTGCTCTTCCGTGATTCGAGACTGCCATCTACTGACCACACGGGTACTTGATGAACTCCGAGGCACTCCCTCAAATTAGAGCAGAGAAAATAAAGGAGATACTTTTATAAAGAATGTGTTTACACTTGTGTGGGGTTTTGCTGTGGTTTATAGTAAGACTGCTTCCTCAGGGGCAATAACAGCGCACACGCCAGGGTTTGGGCACGGCGGCGCGGGCCCCGTGTGGGGACCCAGCTGCGTGAGTCGTGCAGGCTGGATCTCACACCCGCTCCTCTCCCCTTCGCTGCCTACCTGCGAAGTGCCACACAGCTGAGCCAGGCAGCCCTGGCTGTGAGCGAGGGCCTCAGACGGTCTGCACTTGACAGACGGGAACGCTGGGCTCAGAGGGCAGGTCTCCCGCCTGCCTGGCCCGGAGCCCGTGTGTCCCACATCCGCACCCCATCCTGTCTCTGAACATCAGGGGACTGGGCATTCCAGGCCTGGCTTCTTTCTCTGCCCTCTGCTTGGGTCCTACTAAGGTAAAGATGGGCAGGGAAGGCGGCTTGAGACTGCAGTTTGGTTGATCATGGAGTCATCTCCAAATTCCCTGTCAACACCCACCACACACGCCATGAAGAGAGGCTTCCGGGCTCTGCCGGACTTGCACAAAATGGAAGTGATAATTGCATGAGTCACGAAGTTTCACACACAACAGGTAAACAGAACTGTAAATGACAGTCGTTAAAAAAAAGTGTGTTACTTTCCCAAGAAGTGGGGCAGGCCTTGCCTGGAAGGGCCACGTGGGAAAGCACTGGGTGGGTCAGCAGGCGGAGCCTGGGCATGGGAGACGTGGGGCAGGAGTATTTACTGTGCTTTCGGGGGAGGTGAGGGCCGGTGGATGTCGTCCCACCCAGGAGAGCCTGACAGAGCAGGGGGCGGATGTGGGCTCTGGATTGGCTGGTGTGCGTACAAACACACACTCTCAGCCTCTCGTTCACGATCTCTAGGCCCGGGCTGGCCCTGGGAGGGACCGTCCCCGGGTGAAAAAGGATCAGAAATACAGAAATATACATCTTCACGAAACTCCTCTGTTCCTTATAGGTCTGGACATGGACAGTCACCCTCAGCAAGACCACTTCCCCCGAATTCCAGCTGATTGCAATACTCACATAGATGAATAAAAAAGCCACACACCAGCTCTCCTATTCTCAAACCTCTGACTCTAGTCACCATGCCATATGATTCCTTCTTCCCTGACAAAAGTAGCAAAACAAACAGAATATTTTTTTTTTTTTACAAGAAATTACTTACTGTTACTTTTGTTCTTTGGACTTTTACATTCCCCATTAACAACCCTGGCACCTGCAGAAAACCAGACCCTTAGCTCCGTTCCTTCTACCACGTGCCAAGGGGCTCCCATTCCGGTGGTGGGAGAAGCAATGAACAAGTGTGGGCATCAAGGAAGTATCAGCACCGTGATGGAAATAAGGCAGGGGAGGTGTGTGGAGGGTCTCTGAGGATGGCAGTCGGTGGCGGTGGGGGGGGGCTTCCCTGAGGGGGTGACCTCTGAATGGAGAAAGGGTGGAGCCCCATGAACACCCAGGTGAGGAGGGGTAGCAGGAACAGTAGGTGCAAAGGTCCTGGGGTTGGTTCTTTGTAGGTACAGAGAGAGGCCAGGGTGGCTGCAGCCTAGTGACCAAGGGGGAGATAAAATCAGTAGGACCATGATGATAGCAGGACCAGGCAGGCCAAGGGAAAATCTGGGTTTCATTCTGAGGGAACAGGGGGTCCCTGGGGCAGGGCTGGGTGTTTATTTGGGGGAGTGGAGTGACATAACTGATTCACTCTTTGGTATTTCCCCCAGCTGCCCAGCAGAGATGATGTGAATGGGACTGAAGGTGCTGGGGGGACAGGAGACAAGGGGAGAGGGTCTGCGGCCCTCCAGATGGGGGTGACACTGAAGCTGGAAATCCCCATCCAAGGACATGGGCAGCCTCTAAGCCCTGCCTCACACATCTGTGCAGGGAGATTACGGACATAAAGAGAGCTCGGTCTGTGGGGTCTCAGGCAGCAGCGGCCCCCCTGTGAATCAGCGAGGAGAGGTATGCTGGGGAGCTCACCTCACAGCCTCCACCACCGGCCTCTGATGAAGAGTTAGGAATCCCTTATGTGAGCTCCGGGGGGTGGGGGGGTTTACCTCAACCCAAGAAATCACCGTGTATCTTCCTTTCCTCAGAGCCTGAATTCCATTTTCTGACTGAGTCGGGCTTTCCGCTGCAGGTCCCCATGACAACGGGCCCTCCCCCTCCCCCTTCCTGACACTCTGTCCTGATTTTCTGCAGGAGGCGAGGCTGCAGGCATGGCAACCGGTCCGGTGGCTGATTGCGGAAGCGGCGGCATTGAGTCTCTGAATGAGTTAACACTCACAGAGCTGGACAAGACAAAGCCAGTGTTTCCACGAAGCACTGTTAAAACATCAGCCAGAACTGAGGGCTGCTGGAGTGGTGGGGGGTGGCTGGGTGATAGACACTGGGGAGGGTATGTGCTATGGTGAGCGCTGTGAACTGTGTAAGACTGATGAATCTCAGACCTGTACCCCTGAAACAAATAATACATTATATGTTTAAAAAACAAGAAGAAAAAGATAGCAGGAGGGGAAGAATGAAGGGGGGGAAATCGGAGGGGGAGACGAACCATGAGAGACCACGGACTCTGAGAAACAAACTGAGGGTTCTGGAGGGGAGGGGGGTGGGAGGATGGGTTAGCCTGGTGATGGGTATTGAGGAGGGCACGTTCTGCATGGAGCACTGGGTGTTATATGCAAACAATGAATCATGGAACACTACATCAAAATAAATAAATAGATGGCCAAAAAATAAAAAAATAAAAATAAAAACAATAAAACATCAGCCAGCCATTGATTATTGTTGTAGGAAACTTAGTGACCAAAAAAAAGGCCCTTTGGATATTTTACACATGCGGGACGCACAGCAATATTCGGTATCTGTCTGACGCCACATGAACTGCTTACTCCCGTGGCTCACATTTTCAACATTCAGTCTCTCTACATGCCTTCCCTTAATGGCAGATCTTTGCGAGCTGGCTTGTCAGTGGCAGCCATAAAAAACTTAAAGTAAGCACCGCGTGAAAGTCAAGGTCAAGAAATGACAGTGAATTGTCCTAATTCCCAGGTTGGAGAAGTTGTGCAGTGCCCAACCTGCACACACATGCCGTTATTAGGTAATTGTCATTGTTCAGGATTGAAAGAAAATCACCATAACATGAGTGATGCCTCCGATACCCTGATCTTCCTGAGTCTTGACCTCCTCCTTCCAGTGACCTTGTCCTGTAAACTACCTCAGCTGCTCCTTCCCAGGTCACCCCCTCCACCGGGGTGAGCTCCCCTCTCTACAGCTTAATCCCAATAATGCCTTGACCCCACTCGTGCCTAAAATACAACGGTCCTTCCGCTTTTCCATTGTTCCTCACTGTCCTCATCTCTTGCTTCCCCTTGCCATTGGTGTACATCCACAGCCCATCTACACAACAAATTCCTCATGCACAACCTAGGGCCCTATCCCTCTGTACCTTCCTTCTCTCCTCCTGCAAAAGTCCACCCACCCACACTTGAGAACAGCTCCCTGCCTTCTCGGTCCTGTCATCCGCACAGCTGAAGGTGGCTGGGCGAACCCCTTCTTTGGCTTGAATCGTGTCCACCCCCCCAGAAGGGTTATGTTAAAATAGAAGTATAGGGTCCTGGCAGATTATCAGATTAATTAAGCTGAGAACGTCAGGCTGGGCTTTGAGCACTAACGGGGTCCTTACAAAAAGGAGAAATTTGGACACAGACACGCACAGGGAGAAGGCCACATGAACACTGGAGTTACACTGCCCCAAGCCCGGAGCACCGGAAGCTAGGAGGGAGGCCACCGAGCACCTGCTGAGGGAGCACGGCCCAGCCCACACTGTGGTCTCAGACTCTGGCCAACACATTTCTGTTGTGTAAGCCACTCAGTTTGTGGGATTTTGCATGACAGTCCTAAAATGAATAATTTTAAAAATGTGTATGTCCCTGAGCCTCCTTCTCTCCTTCTCTGCTCTCCCCTATTTCTATCTTTAAAGTGAAATGTTAAAAAATATATATATATATCAGCTTTGACCTTTTTGAAAAAGCGAAATTAAAATAAATGAATATTTTCTTAAAGATTTTATTTATTTGAGAGAGAGAGCATGAATGAGGGGAGGGACAGAGGGAGAGAGAGAAGCAGACTCCCTGCTGAGCAGGGAGCCCGATGTCGAACTCAATCCCAGGACCCTGGGATCATAACCTGAGCTGAAGGCAGATGCTTAACAACTGAGCCACCCAGGCGCCCCTGATGTGATGCATTTTAATGGGAGACAGTGTGGTGGGGGGCATCCTATAGGAGGCATGTCCAGGGCCTGTGGATCCGTTTTACCATTTCCTATAGTTTCAGATTCTCTACTATGAGGATGTACTGTAAAGAAAGAAAAATTCACAGAATGTTTTGAGGAAGCACATTAATAAAAAAATCTTAGGAAAGATTCCGAATGAAAAAGCCTGTTTCCTCATCTCAATGAAGGCTTGTGGACTGTCTATAAATAAATACATAAATACATAAATAAAAATGTTTTATGTCATTTATATTTCAATAAAACTGGCAAAAATCAAAATATAAAAAAGTAGAAGTTTTCTAGACAACCAGAATTGGTACACAACTCTAGGAACACCATTCTTAGCGTGGCCTTAAGCAAACTGTAGAACCCAGTGGGAAATCGTCCAGAAGCCTTGCCTTACACGGTTATTAATGCCTTCCTCCCCTAAATATTTCTTGTTTTTCAGAATATTCATTCCCAGAGTCACAGCTGTTCCAGTCCTCCCCTGCGAAGCTCAGACTCCCCCATTTTAACTACCTTCTAGAAACTTCCAGTTGATGCCTGAAAGAGAACTTGAACGGAGCATACCCACTGAAGAGATCCTAAGGAGATCCACCCTACCGGCTTCTCCCACATTTTCTGGCATCTCAATTAACAGTGATTTAGTTGTTTGCTATTCGGTGTTGAAAACTTTGGTGTCATGCTTGCCATCGTTTTGGACGTGTAAATTATAGGCCAATCCTGTTGGCTTTTCTCTTCCAAAATAGTGGAAATCAAAACACCCTTTAATGATCTCCATCACTGTCATCCTTGTCCAAGCCGCCATCATCCACACGTGGGTTACTTGCCCCTCTCATGCTTGTCACCTGCTACTTTCCTCTCGCACCTTTACCGTCATCTCAACAAAGTCATTCTATTAAAATGTCAATCACATTATGGCTACTCTTCTTAAAATCCTCCATTGGCTCCACATCACACTCAGAGTGAAAGCCAAGGTTTTAGAGTGATGTGGGAAGCCCTGCATGGCCCCAGCCCCATTATATCTCCTACAATACACCCGTCCACTCCGCTTGAAGCACACTGTGGGCTCCATGCCAATACTCCAAGGATTGGATGTTCCCAGCTCAGCTATTCTGTCCCTACTGTATCTTCACTCAAAAACATTTTTCTCCTTCACTTCCTTGTATCTTTGCCTAATTAACACCTCCTCAGTGTGGCATTCTCTGAAGAAAGTATTTATAACAAGAATATCCATCCAAAGCCAGCCCCTCCTACCTCTGGACTCTATTTCCATTCATGGCATTTATCAATTTCTGGCATACTAGGTAATTAATTTATTCACTGGGTAAGAATCTGTCTTCTTCCAATGGAATGGAAGACCCAGGGGGGACAGCCATTTTTATTTTGTTGGTAGGTGTATCCCCAGTGGCTAGAGTGGCTTCTGGCACACAGCAGATACTATGAAGATAGATAGATAGATAGATAGATAGATAGATAGATAGATAGATAGATAGATAGATAGATAGGTGGATGGATGGATGGATGATGGATGGATGGAGATAAATGAGTGGGTGGGTGGATGGATGGAGAGATAGAGAGAGAGATGAGTGGATGGGTGGATGGATGGATGGATAGATGATAGATGAGTGGATGGGTGGGTGGGTGGATGCATAGATGATAGATGAGTGGATGGGTGGGTGGGTGGGTGGGTGGATGGATGGACAGATAGATGATAGATGGGTGGATGGATGGATGATGGATGGAGATAAATGAGTGGGTGGGTGGATGGATAGATAGAGAGAGATGAGTGGATGGGTGGATGGATGGATAGATGATAGATGAGTGGATGGGTGGGTGGGTGGATGGATAGATGATAGATAGATAGATGAGTGGATGGATGGATAGATGAGTGGATGGGTGGATAGATAGATGAGTGGGTGGGTGGATGGATGGATGGATGGATAGATAAGTGGATGGATAGATAGACAGATAGGTAGATAGATAGATGAGTGGATGGGTGGATGGATGGATGATGGATGGATGGAGATAGATGAGTGGGTGGATGGATAGATAGATAAATAGATGATAGATAATTTGTTGAATGAATGAATCACCTCTATAATTCTCACTATAGCCTTATGAAGGAAGTACATTGTTTTGTCTGTACTTCACCAATGAAGAAATTGAGTCTTAAGGCATCAGTGGTTTTCAAACATTAAGTATTGTATTCCTGGGTCCAAAACTGATCTGGTGAATCTGCTTAGGCTCCATCATCACCATCATCATCCTTGTGGCTCTTATATGGCCCTTCTCCTGGGTCAGACACTGTTCTGGGTACTTTAAATGGCACCACACTCATAAGAGGTGGGCGCCATTCCCAGGATCATCCCCATTTTACACGTCGGAAGAACTAAGGCACGAGAACTGACGTAGCTCGACCAGAGTCACACAGCTCTTATGGCTTAGCCAGGGGCCAAGGTACAAAAGTCTAGCTCCTCTATGGACACCTTTAACCACAGTGTTTTTCAGCTGTCTCTAAAGGGGACGGTCTATACTAGGAGTAGTGTAATCAGTCCCATTTATCCTGACCAGCATGTTTTTAATGAGATCAAATAGGACAGAC
>NW_028052089.1:0-401 GCF_054177405.1 Leptonychotes weddellii
CAGGGCTGTGAAGAAGCTTGGGGCCACCCTCCAGGAGGGGACAGGTCCTCAGCTCTCAGAGAACAGGGAAGCAGGAGCACCTCCCAGGGACAGACCCACTGGCCATGTTAGGGCCCATGAGGGCAAGGTGCTGACCTATGACCTAGATTCCACAGGTCAAGGTGTATGGCCATTTGAGGTCCCCTGAGCTGAAGCCACAGAAAAAGGGTCAGAGGCCCTGGGGAGTGACTGGCAGGAGTGGACAATGTGGGCAGGACTACGGGGCTCCGGGTCCCACCCACGCTGAAGATATACTCACGGGGGGTTGATGCTGGGCAACAGAGCTCTCTGAGATCACGCCAGCCACTGGCCCTAGGAAAGATCAGGCTTACGTGTGAGGGGTGCAGGGAGAGGTCACAGCT
>NW_028052090.1:0-401 GCF_054177405.1 Leptonychotes weddellii
AAAAAAAAGTTTAAACATATGACCCAGCAATCCCAACCTAAGAGAAATGAAAACATATGTCCAAATGTCCAAAAGCTTGTGCATGGAGGTTCATAGCAACATTATTCATAAGAGCCTAACAATGGAAACTTAAATTTCCATCAACTGATGAATGGATTAATGTCATATATCCATATAATGGAATATTATTCAGCAATAAAAGAAAATGATAAACTGACAATGTACATAAAATGACATACTGATACATGCTGTAACATGAACCTTGCAAACTTTATGTTAAGTGAAAGAAGACAGCCACAAAGTACACATATTATATGATTCCATTTATATGAAATGTCTAGAATAGATAAATCCATAGAGACAAGTGGTTGCCAAAGGCTGGGGAGCAGGAGAGAGGGTTG
>NW_028052091.1:0-401 GCF_054177405.1 Leptonychotes weddellii
TGATAAAACCATTTAATGGTTGTTAATCTGAATAAATAGGTTTTAAATCATAAAATGGCACTTAATTGACCTGCAATAACTGGCTTGTTAAATCTAAATTAAATCATTATCTGAGGCACTTAAAAGTAGAGTTCTTAAAGATCTGCAGAAAAAAATTATTTAAGTGTGAAAAATAGCAATGCTAGTTGTATACTGAACCAACTGTTGAAGAAGCCTCTAGGTCTTTTAAATAGGGGTCCAATCCCACTGTGTGTGGAGGGAGGCACCCCCCCCTTCAACAACACATTCAATAATTCAACTCAATTCTGATACTATCTGGAGATAAGAATTGGTTTCACAGGTTAAAGGTTCACTGCCCCCAACCACTTCCGACACCAGATTGTTACCTGTGCTTCCCACCC
>NW_028052092.1:0-401 GCF_054177405.1 Leptonychotes weddellii
TTGCGGTGCGGGGGCTTCGGGGAGTAGAGGGGTAACTGAAGTGGCCCGGATGATGAGGATGTCGAAGAGGGCAGCTGATCGGACCGTGGAATGAGTCTGCATACACAGGTGGCCTGCAGGATGTACCCCTGGGGATGCAGGCAGAAGCGGTCATGTGGAGGGTGGGGGACACATCCCTCCCCTCCCTCATCCCCCCCCCACTGTCCTTAACAAAAGACCCTCGGTGTCATTTCCTCTGTGACTGGGTCGGCCTGGATTCACGCCCCGCACCCTGAGCGCGAGGCCCACACGGCCAGCCGTCCTACCACCTCAGACACTCTGCCCCATGTACAGGCTCTCCCGTTGCCCTGCTGGCGAGCACCACGTGGTGTGGACGAGAGCGCAGCCCGGCTTGTGCTGCA
>NW_028052093.1:0-401 GCF_054177405.1 Leptonychotes weddellii
TCCCACAGTGCGTGCAAGGATGGGCGAGAAGGGGGGGCCATGGCTGCTTCTCCGTATCAGACGGTACCATTCATGGTCAAATGACAGATCTCAAGGACCATTTTGTAAAAACCTAGAATTTTCTGATTAAAAATGTACTATGTGCTCACTACAGAAGAATTTTTTTTTTTTTTTAACTTACGTTGGAAACAAACCAACAAACCTACCACACTCCAGGACTCTGAACAGCTACTCTCCAGGTCTGATAAAGTGTAATTCCTCCTGGTCTTTCTCCAGGCAGTTTTTCCCTGAGTGAGATGTCTATTTTATGCCCCTGCTTTATGAACCTGGATCATGAGCATTTTCTTGTTTCCCACTCAAAATTCAAAAACATAACTTTAACAACAGAGTAATATTAAAAG
>NW_028052094.1:0-401 GCF_054177405.1 Leptonychotes weddellii
TGAAGGGATGGAGATCCATCTTCCATGCCAACGGGCCTCAAAAGAAAGCTGGGCTGGCAATTGTCATATCAGACAAATTAGATTTTAAACTAAAGACTGTAGTTAGAGACACAGAACAACACTATATCATTCCTAAAGGGTCTATCCAACAAGAAGATCTAACAATTGTAAATATCTATGCCCCCAACATGGGTGCAGGCAACTACATAAGCCAACCATTAACCGAAATAGAGTCATATTGATAATAATATGTTAGTAGTAGGAGACCTCAATACTCCACTCTCAGCAATGGACAGATCATCTAAGCAGAAAATCAACAAAGAAACAAGAGCTTTCAATGACACACTGGACCAGATGGGCCTCATAGATATATACAGAACATTCCACCCTAAAACAACATT
>NW_028052095.1:0-401 GCF_054177405.1 Leptonychotes weddellii
CTCCTTTTAGATCATTTACAGTTTTCACTAAATACCACAAATTAAGGAGTTCAACATGGGTCAGGTTGTATTATTTCTGAAAACATCTATATGGACTCTGATACTCCACATATCACTAAATCTATCAAGTAATAATTGTTTCCCCAGAGCTAATAGACATGAGAACATTTTTAAGTGGCTCTTCCTTTTTTTTTTTTTTAAATTTTTTTTTTAAGATTTTTTAAATTTATTTATTTGAGACAGAGAGAATGAGAGAGAGAGAGCACATGAGAGGGGGGAGGGTCAGAGGCAGAAGCAGGCTCCCTGCCGAGCAGGGAGCCCGATGCGGGACTCGATCCAGGGACTCCAGGATCATGACCTGAGCCGAAGGCAGTCGCTTAACCAACTGAGCCACCCAGGCG
>NW_028052096.1:0-401 GCF_054177405.1 Leptonychotes weddellii
CAGTGTTTCTAGCCAAAGGTATCAATGTTTTTTTCTTATCTCTCACTTTCTGCGTTATCATCCATATCATCCAGTGAGTTTCCCAGGTCTCCCCTCCTTCCTTCACTGGTGCAATGAAAAGGAACATCTGAAGGCTGATGGTGGCTGTATTAGGGTTCTTCAGAGCAACAGAACCTATATATATATATATATATATATATAGGTTCAACAAATTCAAGACTTCTTGTATCCATCTCCATTTGCAAATAGCCTCTTGTTTGCTCTTTGAGCCCTAGTCACTGTATCTTATGTGCCTTATATAACCAGGAAAATGAAAGTCTTATATATATATATATATAAAATACATATTCAAAGTACAATAATATATGTAAGGAGATTAATTATAAGGAATTAGCTCATGC
>NW_028052097.1:0-401 GCF_054177405.1 Leptonychotes weddellii
GGCTCGATCCAGGACCCTGGGATCATGACCCGAGCAGAAGGCAGATGCTTAACAACTGAGCCACCCACGCGCCCCTTAATTGATTAGTTTAATACGTGCTAACTGCAATCAGCAATCAGAATCTAATTATTAGATTGAACCAATGACTTAGCAACTAGTTAGAAAACACCAACCTAGTCAAAAATAGTCAAATTAATTTTATTTTATTTATTTTTTTTTTTAAAGATTTTATTGATTTATTTGACAGAGAGAGACACAGCGAGAAAGGGAACACAAGCAGGGGGAGTGGGAGAGGGAGAAGGAGGCTTCCCGCCGAACAGGGAGCCCGATGCGGGGCTCGATCCCAGGACCCTGGGATCATGACCTGAGCCGAAGGCAGACGCTTAACGACTGAGCCACCC
>NW_028052098.1:0-401 GCF_054177405.1 Leptonychotes weddellii
CGCCTCGGATTCACTTCTCCGCACGTCCTACCTTCCAGAAAGTGGTCGCTTTTCTGATGAGAGAGTTGTTGCTATTCTTTTCTTCGATCTCCTGTTGAGTTTGTAGGTGTTCAGAATGGTTTGATCCCTATCCAGCTGAATTCCTGAGAGGAGACGAAATCCAGGTCTCCTACTCCTCTGCCATCTTGCTCCGCCCCCCGCATTTTTTTTTTTTGAGAAAAGAACTCTTCTATAGTTTACACTGACTCCCTAAATCCCTGATGCCCATAAAGAGATGCGGGACAGGGATGTAGTCCGGCATGCATAGGAGGGAAAGTGAAGATAAAGGAAAAGAAGAGGAACCCGAGTGATCGTCAGAGGTAGAATCAGAAGCAAATGTAGATGGGTGAATAAACAATCCA
>NW_028052099.1:0-8933 GCF_054177405.1 Leptonychotes weddellii
GTTTATAGCAGCAATGTCCACAATAGCTAAACTATGGAAAGAGCCAAGATGTCCATTGACAGATTAATGGATGTGGTATATATATACAATGGAATATTATGCAGCCATCAAAAGGAATGAAATCTTGCCATGTGCAATGATGTGGATTGGACTAGAGGGTATTATGCTGAGTGAAATAAGTCAATCAGAGAAAGACATGTATCATATGATCTCACTGATAGGAGGAATTCTTAATCTCAGGAAACAAAGTGAGTGCTGTGGGAGTGTTGGGGGGTGGGAGGGATGGGGCGGCTGGGTGATAGACACTGGAGACGGTATGTGCTATGGTGAGTGCTGTGAATTGTGTAAGACTGATGAATCACAGACCTGTACCTCTGAAACAAATAATGTTAAAATGTTAAAAAAAATGTTAAAAAAAATGTTAAAAAAAAGAAGAAGAATGTAGGAAGGGAAAAATGAAGGGGGGAAATTGGAGGGGAAGAAGAATCATGAGAGATTATGGACTCTGAGAAACAAACTGAGGGTTTTAGAGGGGAGGGGGGTCGGCAGATGGGTTAGCCTGGTGATGGGTATTAAAGACGGCACGTATTGAATGGGGCACTGGGTTTATACACAAACAATGAATCATGGATCACTACATCAAAAACTAATGATGTAATATATGGTGATTAACCTAGCATAATAAAATAAAATTTAAAAAATTTTTAAAAATACTGGAAAAAAAAAAGAATATGAAATGTAGGGGTGCCTGAGTGGCTCAGTCAGTTAACCATCTGCCTTCAGATCAGGTCATGATCTTGGAGTTCTGGGATCTAGCCCCTTGTTTGGGTCCCTGCCCCATGTGTCAGGCTCCCTGTTCAGTGGAAAGTCTGCTTCTCCCTTTCCCTCTATATCCCCCTTCTTGTGGTTTCTCAAATAAATAAATAAAATCTTTAAAAAAAGGAAGAGGTAAATGCAAGAAACAGTCTGGAAAAAAATTGTAAAACAAATATCTAAAAATTTGCATCTTGAATATATACATACCCTTATAAATGAAGTAAACAACCATTTTTTTTTTAAATGGGAAAATAGGAGCTGACCTAAGTAACTTTGGAAAATGGTGCTTTGACTGGAAAGTGTACAGTTAAAGATAAAATGATCTGTACGCTGTACATAAACACTGCACTCTAACTGGTAAATTTCTTTCTCATAGGGATTCAAGTAAAAAATTTCAAAACTATATATATACTGGCATTAAACAAGTAAATTGATGGTAGACAGCAGGTGGTGGGCTTCTCACTGTGAAAGAGGGAAATTATGGTAAGAGAAATGTAGAATGAGCCCTGTGGAACTGCATGAATCAGAGACACCAAAATTAACTTACATTCACATGTAGATTCAACATACAAATGGATAGATATAAAAATTAATGATAATGTGTCTATATGTGGGTTTATATGCACATAGTTCCTAGTTCTGTCCCTTGAAAGAGCCTAAAAATACTACTTTAACCAAATGATAAAGGTTAACATCACTAGAAATGTTATGTGGTGATCACATATGCCCTTATATGATGTGATGAGACTACTTGAACTCTGCATTATTCTTTCCAACAATCCGTAACTCCAGTCTAATCATGAAAGAAAAAAAAAATCAGACAAATATAGATTGGGGATATCCTGCAGGATACCTGGTCAGTATTCCTCAAGATCATCAAGGTCATGAGAAACAAAGAAAGACAGAGGTTATCAGACTGAAGGACCTCTAGTCACAGGACATATAAATACAGTGTGGGGAACCCTGGAATGAATCTTGGAAGAAAAAGTTTACATTCATGGAGAATCTGGTAAAATCCAAATAAAGTCTGGAGTTCAGTTAATAGTAATGTACCAATGTTGGTTTCTTCATGTTGACAAGTACACCATGGTGATGTAAGATGTTATCAATGGGAAAAACTGGCTAAGAGGTACATAGGAACTGCCTGTATTATCTTTTAAACCTCCCTGTAAATCTAAAATTATTCCAAAATAAAAAGTCTATTTAAAAATATGGGCAAAGATTTGGACTGACACTTTACAACATAGGATATAGGAATAAGCAATACATACAAGAAGAGATGTTCAAAATTGTTAGTCACAAGGGAAATGCAAATCAAAACCACAATGAGATGCCACTATACACTTACTGGAATGGCTAAAATTAAAAGGACTAACAATTTAAATGTTGGAGATAATGCAGAGCAACTTGCTCTTTCATGCATTGCTAGTTTAAAATGGAACAACCAATAGAGAAAACAGTTTGGCAGGTCCTTATTAAACATTGGCAGTTTCTCCTTAGAGTTCAACATGCACCTACCTAATGATCCAGAAATTCTACTTTCAGGTATGCCTACACAAAGATTAATACAAAATCTTCCACTTTATTTTTTTAAAGATTTTATTTATTATTTATTTGACAGAGAGAGACACAGCGAGAGAGGGAACACAAGCAGGGTGAGTGGGAGAGGGAGAAGCAGGCTTCCTGTTGAGCAGGGAGCCAGATGCGGGGCTCGATCCCAGGACCCTGGGATCATGACCTGAGCCGAAGGCAGACGCTTAATGACTGAACCACCCAGGCGCCCCTTCATTGTCACTTTATGACAATAGCAAAAAATTGGAAACTGAAGTGTCTAGTAACAGGAAAATGGAAAAAAAAAACCTGTGATATACTTATATAAAGGAATACTACTTAGAAATAAAAAGCACAGGTTCCTGATACATAAAACAATATGAATGAATCTTAAAACCATTATGTTGAATAAAAGAAACTAAACACAAACAAGTACATAACTGTATGATTCTACTTGTGTGAACCTAAGGACAGGCAAACTCATTGATGGAGAGAGAAATCAGAATACCACTTGCTTCTGGGAGGGCATGGACTGAAAAGGACGCAAGGGTATCTTCTAGGCTAATGGCAATACTCTGTATCTTGATTTGGAGTACTTTTGTCAAAACTCAGCAAACTCTGTCCTTTGGGATCTATACACTTTGCTATATAATAATTGCACCTCAATTTTAAAATGTAGGTAAGGAATAGAAAGGCTCTGACTCAACTCTTAAATCAGGTTGGTAAAGTATACCTTCAGATAAAATAAGAACATCTATAGATACAGAATTAACTTACTGGAAAGTATGTGTGTTAACTCTCCCTGGAGAACAAACTAAAAAAGATGCATACAGTCTTCTCAGAATCTCCTTTTTTTGTAATGAAGTCCTCTCATTTTGTTTCTGTATTCCTCTTTTATGGCATTTCCATTATAGAATGGAGATGGATGCAAAGGACAACCTACTTCAGCCTAGGAATTGAATATTATTCTACTTGTAATTCACTCTTCCCCTATCCTAGACTAAGACCGGTGCCATATCTTGCACCTGAGAAGCTTACAAATAATTATCTTGAATAATTTTTAACAGGTAAAAAAACGAAAACAAAGGAGAAGAAGAAAAAAGAAAGCCTATAAATATATAACAAGAGTAGCCTATCTCCCCAATTTTCCCTCCTGTTTTAGGCAAAAACAACACACACAAAAATAATAATAATAAAAATAAAAAACAAAATTTGCAACTAAAAGAAAACAGACCTCATATTGTAACTATGTCTAAAATGATTTTATCTAGTGTTACCATCTCTAAGAAACTCAGGCTCTAAGAATTAGATTTAATTCTGTAGAAAATCCCCTCTGTTAAAGAAAAAAAAGGGCTAATTATATTCAGACATTTGTTTGTTGTAGAGATAAGACATATTTACCAAAATTAAATAAAGTAGATTGCTTCAACATTTCCAAATTTAACATATATACTATACCTCCACTCTATATAAAGGAAAGAAATGGATGTGTGTAAATCTTCAAGTGAAAGCTCAAGGGGCTCAATGCATCATATGTGAACAGTTAGGACAAGATGCTGGTTTCATTATGACCCATCTACACTAAGCACTATTTACTTAATGCAGGCTGTTCTGTTTTTCTATTACTTTCAAATGAAGTCATCTATCTGTAGAAAATGAGCAAATGGAATATTCATGAGCTAAAAGATAATCTTTATCATCCCTGGAGAGTTTCTTTCTTTGGGTTGTTTATTACCTGCAGAGCTCAACTGTATGAAAATTGATTAAATATCATTTTCCCAATTATAGTAATGCTAGAACATATTCCTCAAAGCAAACACTAAACATATAACACTTCTTATAATAGAAGGTATGCTTTTAGGAGTGGATCCAGATCTTGCAGAATCTGAATCTTACATAATTTTGGAAGTTTTTTTTTTTTTTAAAGAAAAATGTCACAAAATTACAAAACGGAATTGCTAAGATCCCTCCTACAGTCTGTTCAAATGAATAACCTGGAAGCTTCATTAATTTAAAGGTAAATCGACCTTTGCAAGCTTTTTTTAAGGAGGTAGTGGCAATAGATCAAAGGATTTGTCTACATAAAACCTATTTAGGAACTATTGAATGAGCATTTGGAATTTCTTAAACTGACTTGAAAATAAGTGGTTAGTGACTCATTTCTACCTAGTCATTTCACTAAATTCAACTACTGTACTTGTTTTCAAATTTTTTTTTTTTTTTTTTTTTTTTTTTTTGTGGCAGGGAGAGGTGGATAGCTCCCATCTGAAAGTTGCTGTCAGGTTGTGAGCCATATTGTTAGTATTCTTTACTTGTACGAAGAACTGCTCACATTGTTTACCAATTCCTTAGGGCTTGTTCCAGCAAACATAAATTCCTCAAAATGAAAGAACTTTTAATCCCAGTCTTAGGTTAAAGGAAGTCTTCCATTTCTACCCCCATCCCCTTGCCACACTAAAAGAAGAATTAATCACTCCCTGTCTTTTTATAGCCTTTATAGTCATCTTGATCACATTACTTCCCTCATTTTCATTAGTTATCTGTGTATGAACCTGACATTATAGAATGGGAGCTCCTTAAGAGCAAGGAAATGTCTTATCTTTGAACCCAAGAGGTCTAGCTCATCTTGGGGGCTTAATCAATATCCATTGATAGAATGGATGAATGAATAAATAAATAAGTGCTTTAGAGGTGAGCTACTCAAAGCATGGCCCAAAGCATGAATCAATAGCATCAGCATCATCAGAAAGCTTATTAAAAATGCATATTTCTAGTACTAGGACCCAAACCTACTGAATCAGAATGTGCATTTTAACAAGATCCTTAGGTGATTCCTGTGCCCATTGAAGTTTGAAAAATATGGTAGCTGTTATTCCTCTAGCTTTAAAGGAGGACTGTGCCAAGAAGAATATACTTCACAGTAATTGTTCTTTCATTTGTTCTTAATATGTTTGGCTACATCGATCATACCCAAAAAGGGCAAATGAGCCAACAGACCATGATCCCACTTATTCTTTCTTGTCTCTAACAAAATGAAATCGTAATTTTAAAAAGCACAAACTTAGTAGAATTGGTGGAAAGAAGGTGGTGATGAATAAAACAAATACTAACATGAAAGCTGAATTATCAATTCAAATCCATAACCAGGATCTTTTCATATGCGTGCGTGTGTATCTTAATATATATATGGTATAATATGTATAATTATATAACATACATAATAAATATATTAATAAACAAACCCTCCAAAATCACAACCTCAGTTGACCAGAGACTTTGTAGATCAATACTTCCATGCCTCGGGAACTCAAGACGGAGAAGTAATGTTGCAAAATTAGATAAAATTAAAGACTGCACTCCCAGTCCAGCTTTTTAAAAGTATACGCCAGTGAAATCTCAGATTGGTAATTAAAGCTCAACTGGTTTTAATTTCATGAGAGAACCATAACTAATACATTCAATTTATAGCCCTCCTCCACATCCCCCTTGTTGAACAGATTATCAACTGTCTGGACTTTTTCCAGCTCAACTGTGAGAGAAAATCATTGTGGTTCTATCTTAAGATTGGCTATCTTTTCAGGCACTTAGGTAACTACTGAAAAGAGTTTTCATATGTTATAAATGTGATCAAGTCTGGATAGGTATAAACATAACCATTTGAAGAAAATACATTTCAATACAAATCTTGAAGAAGAATAGAAAGAGAAATTAAAGATTGCAAAGAACTGTCACCTATGGCAGAAGCTATTAGTCATGTCATAGTGAAAAAATAATGACTGTCTTAGAGTTGCTCAGTTCTTCAAGGTGAACTTCAAAAGAATGAAGCAACTTCAAAGAAAATCACAGAGAATGAGTATGAATCACAGTACAGACTTTGCTGGGGGAATTACACGCATGTGCCTGCTTTAATCAATACACGAGTTCAAAACATGTCAAAACTTATTTTTGCTTTAAAAAAATCATACTCTTAATTTTCATCTCAATATAAACTAAATTACAAATCAAACTTCCACATGACTATAGGCCTGGTGTCTTGGGTTGACTTCTATATAATCAATAATAATCTGGAAACCTAATAAAATACTGTCACTGGGCACAACTTGTGTCTGTTCCTACCTGCACTAGTCAGAATAGGTTAGGTTACACTGTTGAACAAAATTAACCCCTAAATCTCAGTGCCCTAATACTACAAATGTTTGTTTCTGACACAAATCTTCTACAAGCTGAGTAGTTCTCCGGGTTGAAAGGTTAAGAAGGGGCTCTTCATGACCTCAGCTCATAGTTCATTGGTGAGAATTAATCACAAGACCCTGTATAATTTGGGAGACACAGTCTTCTGTATACCCACGAAGGAGAGGAGAACCAGATACTGGGGATCGCTAGTAATGTCACTAGTGAGCATGATAAGTTAGATGATATCAACAGAAGTGCTAACATTGGTAGAAACAAAAATCTCTGAGCAAGGAAGATAAATAGGGGCATAATTCAAGATGAAGAGAAAGGAGATACCATAATTTGTCATGAACAGGATTACCTTCTTTTTAGTATAGAACTGGTTCAGAAAAAATGGTATACTGGGCAATACTTTGAATCAACATTATAATGTTGAATGTACTGCAAATGCTCATGGCTTAAAAGAATACCAGGTACTATATGTTGGCTAATTGAATTTAAATTTAAAAAAAAAAAAATAAAGGATACCAGGTATAGTAGTTTTGGAAAGAACTGACCTGTTGCCTATGTTTTAGTTTTTTATTACTGCAAACTCAGGGGTTTAAAACAATTGTATTTATTAACTTGTATCTCTCTAAGTCAGAAGTCTGACATGGCATGTCTGGATTCTCTACACAGAGTCTCACTGGGCTAAATGAAAGTATCACCGAGGATTGTGTTCTCATCCGAAGCTTGGGGTTCAGGCTCACTGGTTGAACTCATTTTTCTCTCACACTTTGCATGGGTCCCCCTACTTCTTCAAGCAGCAATGACAAGGCAGTCCTTCTCATCTCTTCAAATCTGACTTCCTCTTCTAATTTTAAGGAATCCTGTGATTACATTGGGCCCACCCAGAGAATCCAGGATAATCTATCTTAAGGTCAGCTGGTTAGTAATCTTAGTAATATCTGCAAATTTCCTTTTGCCATGTAATGTAATGCATTATGACCACAGGGATAACACTAACCAGACAAGATCATGGGGATTGAAGCTCTGCCTACCACAGTATAAGACTCTGTATCCTTAATATTTCTGTTTTATATACAAGGATTTTGTAACTAGGTTATCTCAAAACAGACATATTTGCAATGGATCTGGGTTGGAATGAGTGATGAGTAAGAAACAGAAAGATATAAAGAAAAAACTAGTTTAACTTTTAGGGATGAGGGAAAATGAGGACAAAGAATGGGCCATAGGGCAAGCTATGATATATGTTGAAAAGTGACACAGAAAGAAGGAGAATAGAAGGAGCAGGGGATGTGCAACTGGAAGCATGAAGGAGACAATCAGGTCAATACTGGCAATCAGTGGAGAGATTTGACAGTGGATCGCACTGTAGATTGTTAATAGCCAAGAGAAAGTTCTATGGCCTGTGGTAATTCCGGTATTAAGAAGCTCAAATATGGCAAGAATTTTATGATTCCCTACTACCTAAACTAATTATAATGGATACAGTGCTTTTGTTTCTCTGCATCCAACAGCTGGCCTCAGGGAGCCATGAAAGTACAGTGACAACTGAGAGAGACAGTATGTAGATGGGTGACTGGCTCACATTCAGCTCCTAAAAAAAGTGAGTTAATGGTAGAAAGAAGTCCAGTTATTTTTTTAAGAAAATGATCATCATTAGCTAATAACAAATCAATAAATAGGACTAGCAAAATGTCACCTAACACTAACTGGTCAATGAATACACTCAAACCGTGCATCACACATGTGTGCTGCTTCCTGCCCAATATCTGGTTGAGGTTCTAATGCCTCTGAAATAAACCAGAAATAAAGTGGCAGAGAAAAGAAGAAAAGTGAGAGACATGATGGCCATTTTCCAGTGTTCAGGAGAACAGTGACGTTACCTCAAAAAAAAAGGGGGGGGAGAGAAAAAAAGGTTCTGTGGTCAAAAACATTTGAGGTATGTTGAGGTAAACAAAGTGGAACAGACATGTTTCATGTTGGACTATTCAAAGTCTTTACAGCGTTAACGTGCACTGTGAGTCTTTAAGGGGAAGGAATATAATCTGAAGACTTCCCAAATTTTTATGACTGGGGAAATTTCTTTTAATTCAGACTGTGATAGACATGGCTAGCTGTCCAACAAAATCCATGCTTTCTTTTCCATGATAAAAAGTAGAACCTGGGGGAGGGGCGGAGCAAGATGGCAGAGGAGTAGGAGACCTGGATTTCGTCTCCTCTCAGGAATTCAGCTGGATAGGGATCAAACCATTCGGAACACCTACAAACTCAACAGGAGATCGAAGAAAAGAAGAGCAACAACTCTCTCATCAGAAAAGCGACCACATTCTGGAAGGTAGGACGTGCGGAGAAGTGAATCCGAGGCGATATTCGGGAGGATAGACGGC
>NW_028052100.1:0-401 GCF_054177405.1 Leptonychotes weddellii
GGGTGTTGTGCACGAACAATGAATCATGGAACACTTCATCTAGAACTAATGATGTAATGTATGGGGATTAACATAAGAATAAAAAAAAAAAAGATATCATAAAAGAAGAAAACTACAGACCAATATATATTATGAGGATACAAAAACTCTCAATGAAAACTAGCAAATAAAATTTACTGACATTACAGAAGGATTATATACAATATTCAAGCAACATGTATTCCAGGAATTCAAGATTGTTTTCACAACTGAAAAACAGTGTGATACACCATATTGATAGAATGGGGGAGAACATAGAATCATTTCAAAAAAAATGCAGAAAAAGCATTTGAGAAAATACAAAGCACTTTATTGATAAAAATACACAAACTAGTAATAGAATTTGCTGAACATAAAGTGCA
>NW_028052101.1:0-401 GCF_054177405.1 Leptonychotes weddellii
GTTCCTGCCCCTCCTGCTCCTCCTGCTGCTTCTGCTCCTCCTGCTCCTCCTGCTCTGCTCCTACTGCTCCTCCTGCTGCTCCTGCTCCTCCTGCCCCTCCTGCTCCTCCTCTTCCTCCTGCTGCTCCTGCTCCTGCTGCTCCTCCTGCTCCTCCTGTCCTCCTCCTCCTGCTCCTCCTGCTCCTCCTGCTCCTCCTCCTTCTGCTCCTCCTGCTCTGCTCCTCCTGCTCTTCCTGCCTCTCCTGCTCCTCCTGCTCCTCCTGCTGTGCTCCTCCTGCTCCTCCTGCTCCTCCTGCTCTGCTCCTGCTCCTCCTGCTCCTGCTCCTCCTGCTCCTCCTCCTGTTTCTGCTGCTCTTGCTCCTCCTGTCCCTCCTGTCCCTCCTGCCCTCCTGCTCCTCCTGC
>NW_028052102.1:0-401 GCF_054177405.1 Leptonychotes weddellii
CCTGAAAACAGTTTTAGATAAAGTACAAATAAAAGGAAACAAGTCTAAAAAGTATGAGATATATAAAGATCTTCAAGTATTTTGTAAAGTTTGTGTTTACTTTAAAATATCTATATTAGGGGCACCTGGGTGGCTCAGTCATTGGTCATCTCCCTTTGGCTCAGGTCATGATCCCGGAGTCCTGGGATAAAGTCCCACATCGGGCTCTCTGCTTGGCGGGAAGCCTGCTTCTCCCTCTCCCACTCCCCCTGCTTGTGTTCCCTCTCTTGCTGTCTCTCTCTCTGTCAAATAAATAAACAAAATCTTAAAAAAAAAATCTATATTAGTTTTCTCTTGCTAATGTAACAAATTAGCACAAATATAGTGGCTTAAAATAACATAAATTTATTATCTTACAGCTT
>NW_028052103.1:0-401 GCF_054177405.1 Leptonychotes weddellii
CTGCGGCAGAGGGAACCCCGGAGCCCAGAGCCTGGCAGACTTGGCCATGGAGGAGAAGAACAGGGCTGCTGGGGGTTAAACCCCCCTCAGGCAGGGACTGATTTCCACACGGGAGGAGGGACATTCGCTGGCGGCCAGGCAGCCAGGGTACCACCAACCCGCTTCCTGTGAACTTGGGGTTCAGGGGGCATCACTGGCCACAGCTGCCTGGCCTCCTCTGGCCAGATAGAAATGGAGGGGAGACCTGCACCCACCCAGGCTAAGGCAGGACAGGCCTTTGGCTCAAGGACCAGACAGCAGGCCCCCTCGGGGTGGGAAGATGCTTGGGAAGCCAGAGTCATCGGGGGCCGGCCCAGAACCGCGCGGCCGCATTCCCGCTCCGGCCCGTGTGCCACTTTGTG
>NW_028052104.1:0-401 GCF_054177405.1 Leptonychotes weddellii
GCCTGGGTGGCTCAGTTGGTTAAGCGACTGCCTTCGGCTCAGGTCATGATCCTGGAGTCCCTGGATCGAGTCCCGCATCGGGCTCCCTGCTCGGCGGGGAGCCTGCTTCTCCCTCTGACCCTCCCCCCTCTCATGTGCTCTCTCTCTCTCTCATTCTCTCTGTCTCAAATAAATAAATAAAATCTTTAAAAAAAATAAAAATAAAAATAATAATAATTTGGGGAGACCAAGAAGTTAGAATGTCGTTAAGAATAAACAATGGAAGGAATACAGCATAAGAAGAGAAAGGTGGGAAGACATTACAATTCATCATGAAGTGAGATCTGGTGCTGGATTTTTAATTTTTTTAGATTTTATTTATTTATTTGACAGAGAGAGAGACAGCGAGGGAGGGAACAGAA
>NW_028052105.1:0-401 GCF_054177405.1 Leptonychotes weddellii
TGTCCATAGACACTTTAGTGGCTTCTACATGTTGGCTATTATGAATAATGCTGCTGTGAACATGGATGTATAAATATGTTTTTGAGTTCTTGATTTCGGTTCTTTTGGATATATACCTAGAAGTGGAATTGCTGAGTCATATGGTAGTTCTATTTTTAATTTTTTGAGGAACTGCTCTACGGTTTTCCACAGCAGCTATGCCATTTTACATTCCCACCAACAGTGCACAAGGATTCAATTTCTCTACATCCTTGCCAACACTGCTATCTTCTGGTGTTTTTGATAGTAACCATCTTAATGGGTGTGACATGGCATCTCATCACGGTTTTAATTTGCACTTCCCTAACGATTAGTGATGTCGAACATCTTTTTATGTTCTTGTTGGCCATTTGTATATCTTC
>NW_028052106.1:0-401 GCF_054177405.1 Leptonychotes weddellii
ATCTCCTGTTGAGTTTGTAGGTGTTCAGAATGGTTTGATCCCTATCCAGCTGAATTCCTGAGAGGAGACGAAATCCAGGTCTCCTACTCCTCCGCCATCTTGCTCCGCGCCTGAATTGCCTTACACTTTATCAAAGATCAGTTGATTATATTTGTGTGGAAATACCCTTTTATACCCCCCTTTTTTTTTTTCACTTGATGATAGCACCAACTCTCTCTTGGGCATTATTAATCACAGGGTATTAAAGTCTGGCTGCTGACTCCACAACCATCCAAATCTATAGGCTTTCTTAAATTGTTTTGATACAACTCTACCTCTATCTTTGCCTCTAGGTTTGGTAGAAACACCATCTATGGGCAAAAGGTATAATCTTGTGCTCTAAATATCCTTTCCTTGAGCCT
>NW_028052107.1:0-401 GCF_054177405.1 Leptonychotes weddellii
GTCATGAGTTCAAGCCCCACGTTGGATGTAGAGATTACATAAATAAGTAAATAATAAACTTAAAAAATGTTAACTATCTGATTATCAATGAGGTCATCCACTTATCCGGTACCTCTGGGATGTTAGCAAATCTATCCAATCGGCCCTGCTGTCCCAAGGAGGAGGATACCAGGATGCATTAATTTCCTCATCCATCACCTATTCATTCTGCATTTTAGCATTCTGCTCACTACATGCTTACCTGCCAGGCGCTGCATGGGTACTGGGGACACCGAAATAATAAACAGGACCTGCCCTCCAGGGGCTCACAGCTTAGCGGGAGGGCAGGACACCAATATGTCCCTACAAAGGTAAGTTCCACGAGCTTGTGGGCAGGGACAAGTGGGGGGAAATTCCTAAAG
>NW_028052108.1:0-401 GCF_054177405.1 Leptonychotes weddellii
CCTTCCTTCCTTCCTTCCTTCCTTCCTTCCTTCCTTCCTTCCTTCCTTCCTTCCTCTCTTTCTTTCTTTTAGGAACAGGTGAGGAAAAAATGGCTTTGCCAAAGTAAATGGGAAGCTTTGAAATATCAGGTGCATGACAAAAACACACTGTCCTGCTTTCTGCTTCTAAGAGGACATATTCCACTATAAGACCGAATCAGATAGATGTGAAGAAGAAGTGAGAGCAAGTACAGTTTACAGACCAAGCCATCGCAATAAGGTAAAGGAAAAGTTACAGGAAGGAGAAAAAGTTGACATGAGAATGAAGCAAATACTGCAAGTTAAGCTTGAGCATGCCAGGACCAAATACTTAACTAGAAGAGAATTTTGAGCTGCTCATTCTCCTGACTCCCCGATTTGAA
>NW_028052109.1:0-401 GCF_054177405.1 Leptonychotes weddellii
GGGTGTTGTGCACGAACAATGAATCATGGAACACTTCATCTAGAACTAATGATGTAATGTATGGGGATTAACATAAGAATAAAAAAAAAAAAGATATCATAAAAGAAGAAAACTACAGACCAATATATATTATGAGGATACAAAAACTCTCAATGAAAACTAACAAATAAAATCTACTGACATTACAGAAGGATTATATACTATATTCAAGCAACATGTATTCCAGGAATTCAAGATTGTTTTCACAACTGAAAAACAGTGTGATACACCATATTGATAGAATGGGGGAGAACATAGAATCATTTCAAAAAAAATGCAGAAAAAGCATTTGAGAAAATACAAAGCACTTTATTGATAAAAATACACAAACTAGTAATAGAATTTGCTGAACATAAAGTGCA
>NW_028052110.1:0-8930 GCF_054177405.1 Leptonychotes weddellii
AAAAAAAAAAAAAAAAAAGAAATGAGTTATCCACTAGGAAAGACATAGAGGAACTTTAAATGTACGTGACTAAGGGAAAGATGCCAGTCTGAAAAGGCTACATACTGTATGGTTCCATCTACAGGACATTCCGGAAAAAGGCAAAACTATAGGGACAGTGAAAATATCGGGGCGGGGGGAGGGAAAAAGGGGGGAACATGTGGAGCATGAGGGTGTTTAGGGCAGTGAAGCCACTCTGTGTGATACCATAATGGTGGACACCTGTCATGACACATTTTTTTTTTTTTTTAAGATTCTATTCATTTAGGGGCGCCTGGGTGGCTCAGTTGGTTAAGCGACTGCCTTCGGCTCAGGTCATGATCCTGGAGTCCCAGGATCGAGTCCCGCATCGGGCTCCCTGCTCGGCGGGGAGTCTGCTTCTCCCTCTGACCCTCCTCCCTCTCGTGCTCTCTGTCTCTCATTCTCTCTGTCTCAAATAAATAAATAAAATCTTTAAAAAAAAAAAAAAGATTCTATTCATTTATTTGACAGAGACAGTGAGAACAGGAACACAAGCAGGGGGAGTGGGAGAGGGAGAAGCAGGCTTCCCGCCGAGCAGGGAGCCCGATGTAGGGCTCGATCCCAGGACCCTGGGATCATGACCTGAACCGAAGGCAGCCGCTTAACAACTGAGCCACCCAGGCGCCCTGTCATGACACATTTGTCCAAACCTACAGAATGTGCAACACAAAGGGTGACCCCGGAGATAAACTATGGACTTTGGATGATGATGATGATGTGTCAGCGGAGGTTCACTGAGTGTAACAAATGGTCCCACTGGTGGGGATGTGGACAGGGGGGGAGAGGGTGGGGGAGCGGGTGTGGTGGGGGTGGGAGGATGGCAGAGTATATGAGACTTCTCTGTACCTTCTGTTCAATAGTGCTGTGAAATAAAACATAAAATCTAATAAAAATAAAAGCCTAATAAAACTGTATCTAAGATCACAGTTGTGCCCTTACTTGAACTGCTCGAAGCTACACATTTTACCTGAACTCCACATCCTTCCACATGGGGAAGGGAACAGGAAGGGAAGGAAAGAAGAGAGGAGTCTTAATTCTGAATTTAGAACCATGTACATGAGCTCCCTAGTAAAAGTTCATCTTTTTTCAAATGCACAAAATAGTATGACTTGGTCGGTTAAGTAAGAGAGGTTAATATGATTTACCTCAATCATGTCTTTGTGAAAAATAATTAAGGTCGTTAATTCTGTCTACAAGAAAGCACATCAACACCACAAGAGCGTTTCGTTTCCTTTCTTAGTTGCTGGTTGTCTGGAAGAGCTAAGCAGCAGCAAAGGAAGGGCAACACTGTCAGCCGGTGCCAGGATGGAGAATACAACAGACTGAGACCCTCAGCGCCAGGCCCCATGGGGGCAAGTGTGCGGCTCTTCCAGCTACTGCTGCACTCCACCTCTAAGGCGCAGTGCCCCTCTGCGGTGTGGGTGTGAAATCCAGGCCAGAGTCTCCCCAGCAGGATGGGGCCTGCTCCGCGCTGTCCCGGATCTCCATGAACAGACACTTGTGCTGGTTCAGGCTGCTCGGCTCTGGAGATGCAGTGCACAAGTCAAACATGGGCTTTGATTTGCGCAGCCTACGTCCTAGAGTGACAAGCCAACCAGGAACTAAGGTAACTCTAGGTGCAGGAAACAGATCTGGGTGAAGAAACAGGTTGTGCCTGGGGGCCTTACTGTTGTCTGTGTGGCCAGGGGAGGCCTCTCTGAAAGCAGCACTTAAGCCAACAATCAGAAGCCACTGTGCAAACTTCAGGAGAGTCTCCAGGCCAGGAAAGAGCCCGTGCAGAACCTGTGAGGAGCAGTGTGCTCATGGGGCGCTGGGAGCAAGGGGGGCCAGAGAAGGGGCAGGGCCAGACCCGGGGCCTGCAGACACACTGGAGGGCTGGGGCCTTAATCTAAGGGTCACGGGAAGCCCCTGGAATGTACATCAGGGGAATAACATGATTTTTCTAATGTAAAACATGGCTCTGCCTGGATGTGATGGGTAACCATCAGGGAAGCTGCTAAGGGGGCTTTGCAGGGCTGTGAGTGGGAGGTGACTGAGGTGGTGACCACAAGGACCGAGGGAGCAGACAAACTCAAGAACCTGTTTGCAGGTAAAGACTGTAAAGCTGGCTGTGGGGTGAGACTGGAAGAAAATCCAAGATGACTCGTAGGTTTCTGGATGCAGTAGCTAATAATTATAGCCAGTACTTGCTGGTTTTTGAGAGCTCATATGTCAGGCATCGTCCTAAATACTGTTTTACACACAGGCACACATCCACACACTTGTTGAACACTCACAGGATTGCTGTCGGGAAAGGAGTGTTATTATCCTTCTTTTACAGGTCAGGAAACTGAGGCACAGAGGAGTCAAAGACATGCCCAAGCTATGCAGGTGGATGTGGTGGCTGACTCCACTGCCCTTGCTCTACCCACTGCTGGCTCCCAAGGACCCAGGAGGAGGATGGGTGTCCACTGAGGTGGGGAAGGGGCAGATTCAACCCCCTTCGGGACATATCACTCTACAGATGTCTGTGATCCACTCAAGAACTGCCACCTGAGCCCACTGAGGGCCGCACATGGGGACTGTCAGAAAGCAAGGGGCTCTGGCAGGGCCGAGATGGGCAGAGCGTGCAGTGCTGGAGCAGCCATGTGTGTAGGGAGGGAGGCTGCTGCTAAGTCGAATGCTGGACACGGCACAGAGACCACAGGCTGGAGCCCCCACAGCTGGCTCTCACCGCAGCAACACAAGGCCACTGCAGGAATGCCTGGGTGGCGCAGTCAGTGAAGCATCTGCCCCGTGTCAGGCTCCCTGCTCAGTAGGGAGCCTGCTTCTCCCTCTGCTGCTCTCCGCCCCCCTGCTCATTCTCTTTCTCTCTCAAATGAATAAATAAAATCTTAAAAACAAAAACGAGTCCACTTACTTACTGATCCCCACTCTGCATGCTTTCATGAATATTATTTACTGGATTCTGGACATCTATTTATACTCTGCCATTCTTTTTTTTTTTAACATATATCTTTTAAAGATTTATTCATTTATTTTAGAGAGTGAGCAGAAGAAGGAGAGGCAAAGAATCCCAAGCAGAGTTCCCGCCAGGTGCGGAGCTCAACTCAGGGCTCGATCCTACTACCCCGAAACCATGACCTGAGCCAAAATCAAAAGTCGAGGACACTCAGCACACTAAGCCACCCAGGTGCCCCTATACTCTGCCATTCTGATAGAGTAGACTCTCACTCCTCCCTGTTTATAAAACAGGCTCCTCTCAGGGGAAAGGTAGCTCAAATTTTCTAAAATAAATCTAGGGGGACACTTGGGTGGTTCAGTCGCTTAAGCATCTGCCTTCGGCTCGGGTCATGATCCCAGGGTCCTGGAATCGAGTCCTGTATTGGGCTCCCTGCTCAGTGGGGATCTGCTTCTGCCTCTGCCGCTCCCCCTGCTTGTGCTCTCTCTCTCTGACAAACAAATAAATAAAAAATCTTTTAAAAAAACCTTCCACATCTATATTAAAAATAAAATAAATCGGGGCGCCTGGGTGGCTCAGTCATTAAGCGTCTGCCTTCGGCTCAGGTCATGATCCCAGGGTCCTGGGATCGAGGCCCGCATCGGGCTCCCTGCTCGGCAGGGAGCCTGCTTCTCCCTCTCCCTCTGCCTGCCTCTCTGCCTACTTGTTCTCTCTCTCTATCTCTCTGTCAAATAAATAAATAAAAAATCTTTAAAAAAATAAAAAATAAAAAATAAATCTAGGAAAGGAGAAGACTGACAACCTTCCCCATTTCTAGTTTCTGGCAGCCTCTAGTTTCTAAGAGGCTGTGATTGGATTGACAGCAATTTGTTTTCAGAACAAAATTCCACCTAATTTTCCTTTGAAGAAAATGAAGTCAGTGGCTTGCTTCTGGAAAACCGTACTGTATGCCTCTTTCTCATGGTTCATACTAGGAGGGCAGCCTTTTGGGGAGCATCTCATGGGAGCACCTGCCGCACAGCCCACTGCAGGGAGCACGGGCGGGTCTGTGGGTGACTCCATGTAGGCATGCTACTGTCTCAAAAAGAAAGGGGACAAATTTTGAACTTACCACGGCTTCTGACGTGGATGGGAATCTCTGCAGCCCTGTTCTGGGAAGAGTCTCCCTGGGACTCAGCAGGTGTAGCTTTAGCTTGCCAAAGAGGATCTTCAACAAAAGCAGTGACACGTGATGAGCGGGTCTCAGATTTGAGAGAAACTGAACATCACTACCACAGCCACAGAAGGCCTACCCAATTAGATGCTATAAACACTCAAATTCTGAATTCATACTTTTCTTGGATTTACAGGCTTTGAAGAATGAATCTCAATGTGAGAAAACATGGACAACTTACATTCTTTCTAGATCATCAACATAAAATAATATTTATAAATCCAGAATAAATCTCTCTTTAACCTCTAAGTAAGTATATTTTATAAAAAAGCAAAAACAAAATTCAGTCTTACCTCTCGGAGCTGATTACTACTTGTTATAAGAAAGTGCTCTCCTGCAACACAATGGGCTTCTTGCTCCAGTTCCCGGAGACGAGACTGTGAAGGTGACACAGAATCTCACTAATGGTTTTCACAATGTAAGATGATTTAATTTGCTCATCAAACAGTTCCCAACAAAAGTTCTTATAAGAATAGAAAATAGCCTACAATTTACCAAAATGGACATTAAAAATATATACTTTGATTCATAGTGTAAAACTCTGGCTCATAGAATCATCCTCTCCCAAACCTCAGGAAGCAATATGAAAGAAGCAAAATAGGAAATAACACACCAAAATAAGGGAAAGAATGAATTCTCCAGGAATATTACTACTAGAAAAGGGATCTAGCATCATACCACAAACTTGAAAGCATCCAAGTAGGTAAAGGAGGTAGGACCAATGACCTCGTAGTGCCCTCCCACCCAGCAGAGAGAGCAGCCGCAGGGGACACCAGGGACACGCTCTGGACACAGCCTGGCTTGAGGGGTGGGAGGTACGGGTGGTCCAGGTGAAAAAAAATCTAACCATGCCCCATGCAACAGCTGACAGTGAGGAGCGGAGCACAGCTGAATTTATAAGCCCCTCGCCCCCTTGCCACTTCCGTCAGAAGAAAAGTGGAAGGCAGCCAGGACTTAAAAACATAATTATAGAAGAAAACAGAAAGTTGAGGCTAAACCAACCCACCCTGGTGAAATATCATCTGCATTCTATTCTTCATCAGATGAGGACGGCCTTGAGTCTGAAATTTTGAAAGAAGTTACAAAGAGGGTCCAGAGAAGTTAGGAGCGGACAAGTCTGATACAAGAAAAGAGTATGTAGGCGAAACGAAGAAGCCAGAAACACTTGCCTCAGTTAAAGTATGCCAAAACTCGGTAGTCAAAGAAACAAATGAGAAAAAGAAAACCAAGGAACAGAGAGCATTAAAGGACAGATAATGGATCCCTTCAGGAGTAAGCCATACCTTAGGGAACAAAAACTCAAGCAACAAACTGAGCTTCCAGTTAAAATGGCACATAAACTTGCACGTTAATGCACTCCTCGTGTTCAGGCACAAGAAGAAATGGATAAATATAAACAGAGAAAAACAAACAGACAGTTCTTTAAAGAACAAAACAAAAGCATCTCTTCAGAGCAGGAATAGATACAAAGTACAAAGCAGCAGGCAGAAGGCCGGGAAAACCCAGCTGGGTTCTGGGGCCTGCCGCCAGGCCGGAGTAAGCCGGGCCAGCTTGGCCCAGTACCTGCTGCCTCATGACAAACCAGTCCAAAGCACACTGCCATGGATCAGCACCTTGGGTGGGGCTCAGCTAGGTGCAGGTGCTGGCTGCATGGCCGGGTGGGTAGATTAATTTCAAATTGTCGCCCATTTAAAAATTACCTTAACTGGCTTTTTCTTATTGATAGGAGTTCTCTATTACAGTCTGCATATGAGTCCTTTGTCAGACGCATGAAAATACAATCAAAATCCCAGCAGGGTTTTTAAAAAAGTAGATCAAAGAACTTTATATGGCAATGCAAAGAACCTAAGACTGGATAATACTATATAGAAGAAACACAAAGATGGAAGACATACCATAGGGTATTAAGACTTATGATTACAAAGCTACCATAACTAAGGCAGGGGAGTATTAGCACAGGATAGATTAAAAAAAAAAAAAACGGGCGCCTGGGTGGCTCAGATGGTTGGGCGTCTGCTTTCGGCTCAGGTCATGATCCCAGGGTCCTGGGATCGAGTCCCACATCGGGCTCCCGGCTCAGCGGGGAGCCTGCTTCTCCCTCTGACCCTCGCCCCTCTCATGCTGTTTCTCTCTCGCTCGCTCTCTAAAAAATAAATAAAATCTTTAAAAAAAAAAAAAAAAAAACAAACCACAACACAACACATGAAACAGAACAGAGTCCAGAAAAAGATTCACATTACACAATGTTAAAAATAAAACACACATGGAGACCAGCCTTGAAAATTCCCTAAGCAGGTGAAACCAGTGTAGTCCTACAAGCAATGCTTCATTTAGTCTATTCTGCAAGATCAGGGAGGCTAACTTGATCTGGGTCGCTTCTTGCTTGTGCCTCTGAAAATCATAAGTGAATCTCAAATTGTGCCCCCCCAAATCCTAATGCAGTAGTCCACCACTGTGAAGAATAACCAGTTCCTGCCTCCACAGCATATAAGCTGCTTTATGACAACAGACCTCTGAGCCTCACTCCATGGCTTGGTTTGAGTGCTCCTGGTTTGTAAGCTGTCTTTTTGGTGTGTGCACAATAAAGTTTTGCTACTTACTACTTCAGTGCTCCACTGGTTTTGCTTCTGTTTTTCTCTGAACTTTTGACAGCAGTGATCTGACTTATGACACAGATGTTACTGTAATTCAGTAGGGAAACAATGGCACTTTATTTATTTATTTTATTTATTTATTTTTTAAAGATTTTATTTATTTATTTGACAGAGAGACACAGTGAGAGAGGGAACACAAGCAGGGGAGTGGGAGAGAGAGAAGCAGGCCTCCCGCGGAGCAGGGAGCCCGATGTGGGGCTCGATCCCAGGACCCTGGGATCATGACCTGAGCCGAAGGCAGACGCTTAACGACTGAGCCACCCAGGTGCCCCAACAATGGCACTTTTAATAAATGATGCTGAAATAAACAGAAATCAACCTGGGGGAAAAAATCTTAACCATACCTAATACCATATAGAAAAATTAATGTGAAATGGATGGTAGGCTTAAAATAATACAGCTTATAGAAGAAAACAGAAGAATATCTTTACTAGAAGGCAGACAAAAGATATCAGCACATAAAAATTCTTAAACATTTAAAAAATGGTTCACTGGACTTCATTAAAATAAAGAGATTCTGTTCACCAAAAGATAGCACTATTAAGAGAGTGAAAAGACAAGCCACAGACACAGACTGAGCGGGAATGTATTTTAGGTTCCACGGGCCACATACGGCTCCTGTCACATATTCTTCTTTATCTTGGCTTATGTGTTTATCTTTTAAAAATTGTAACAACCACGCTTAACTTGTAGGCCATATGAAAATAGGCCACAGAGTGGATTTGGCTCACAGACTCCCTGGAGTGGGAGAAAGAATTTTCAATATATATTAAAAAAGACTTGCATACAGAATTTAGTACAAAGACTCACATACAGAATATATAAAGAACTCCTACAAATCAATATGAAAAAGTCAGTTAACATAAATTTCAAAATGGGTGAAGTCTGCAAAACTGATCACAAAAGAGTACATCCAAAATACCATAAAGCATATGGAAAGGTCCTCAATATGATTAATCATCAGGGAAATGCAAACTAAATCCACAATGTAAATCCATATAATCCATTGTAAATATACAATGACAGACCCACCAGAATGGCTAACGTGAGAAAGACTGGCAGTATGCGCTGGTGAAGATGTAGCAAATGGGACTGGAAAAGGTCATGACCAATCCCAAGAGGTCTTTGGAAGTACCTACTACCACCTATGCACACACCGTGATCCAGCAATTCCATTTCCAGATATAAAACCAAGAGACAGAAGCACTCACATCCACCACAGTTTATGCACACGAATATTCACAGCCACTGTGATCACTGTGCCTACCAATGGGAAGGATGTAAAGAAGCTAAGACACATTCTTAAATGGGTGTTACACAGCAAGTTTTATTGGAACCCACATCTGCTAAAACTCACCAAACAAGTGAATTCCACAGATAGAATGTGAGCAAAAAAAAGCCAGAACCAAAGAGCCCACACTGCATGGTTCCATTTACATGAAGCTCAAAATCACTGAACAGAATCAGATTAATGGCTCTGTCTGGGGTTACAGACTAGGAGAGGACAGGAAGGAGGAGCCTTCTGGTACTGGAAATATTCTATATCTTGCTCTGGGTGGAGTCACATGCATGTGTACAAATGTAAAAACATGTCAAGCTGTACACTTACAATTTACACCAAGGAGATCTGGAAAGATGGCAGAGTAGGAAGCACCTGTAAGTAAGAAACTGCCTCCCCACCTGGACCACATTTGCAGGGGCAGAAACCATCTGATGCAATAGTCGTTTTGAACTCAGGAGTCTGTTGAAGGCTTTCCACTTCCAAGCTTGGAAGGTAAACTGCGGCTACTTTTGGTCGATTTCAGCTCTTAGCACAGTAGCAGCGGCCCATCCCCATCTTGCACCCCAGCCACACAGCAGGCAATCGTCCACCTGTTTCTGGAACACTGTGCAAAAGCCAGGGTGGGCAAAAAGACCCTGTCCTCCAAATGGTAGGGATCTGGGCTCTGACTACTGCTTCTAATAACACAGGTACAGACAAATAGGCAGGCAGTCATCGTTGTCGCCCCTCTCTCCAGTGTTGTAAGACCCTCTCCCTCCAGCTGAACAGACTCCCAGGGGA
>NW_028052111.1:0-401 GCF_054177405.1 Leptonychotes weddellii
GGGCGCCTGGGTGGCTCAGTTGGTTAAGCGACTGCCTTCGGCTCAGGTCATGATCCTGGAGTCCCGGGATCGAGTCCCGCATCGGGCTCCCTGCTCGGCGGGGGGTCTGCTTCTCCCTCTGACCCGCTTCCCTCTCGTGCTGTCTCTCATTCTCTCTCTCAAATAAATAAATAAAATCTTTAAAAAAAAAAAAAAAAAAAAAAATTATGGTGAGCATCAGTAATGTATAGAATTCTTGAATTACTATATTGCACACCTGAAGCTAATATAACATATGTCAACTGTACTTCAATAAAAATCATTTTTAAAATAAGTTGATATAACCAATTATTTCCTAAGTTTTGAAGACACAATCTATTTAATATCCAGAATGTTTTACTAAAGAAACAAATATTTTTCCC
>NW_028052112.1:0-401 GCF_054177405.1 Leptonychotes weddellii
AAATAAATTCGTATTTCCCAACCTGTGTTTCTAAGTCACTTCTTAACTTTTATTTTCTTTTTATAGATTTATGCCCCATACTAGCCCATTTTTCACTCTATTCGATTTTATCTTGCTATATATGTAAGTTCTGATTTCTTTACAATTTTAAGATATAGCGTCTTCTAACACACGACCAAAAATCAAGCAGGAACAGGCAAATCACTCTGCTGAGTCCACCCTGAAAGATTATAATCTCTCTCCCCACCCCCCTCTTTTATTCTCTTTTCTTTTTTCTTGTTTTGGATTATCCTGGCTTTTATGACATATCTGTGGTAGCTTTCGACCACTTTGGATTTTTCATAGGTGCATTTTGCTTGGGTCATGGTTGATATTTTGGACTCTGTACATTCCCTCAACCA
>NW_028052113.1:0-401 GCF_054177405.1 Leptonychotes weddellii
AGCAGGGGGAGCGGCAGGCAGAAGGAGAAGCAGGCTTCCCGCTGAGCAGGGAGCCCGATGTGGGACTTGACCCCAGGACCCTGGGATCATGACCTGAGCCAAAGGCAGAGGCTTAACTGACTGAGCCACCCAGGCGTCCCTGTAGCTATACTTTTAGACAAAGAAGCACACAGAAGAATTCTGACAATTTCTTTTTTTTTATTTCTTTTTTTTTTTTTTTTAAAGATTTTATTTATTTATTTGAGACAGAGAGAATGAGAGACAGAGAGCATGAGAGGGAGGAGGGTCAGAGGGAGAAGCAGACTCCCTGCCAAGCAGGGAGCCCGATGCGGGACTCGATCCCGGGACTCCAGGATCATGACCTGAGCCGAAGGCAGTCGCTTAACCAACTGAGCCACCCA
>NW_028052115.1:0-401 GCF_054177405.1 Leptonychotes weddellii
TTCCCAGGAGGTATCAAGAAGCTGGCATCCATCAAAATGGAGGTTAAACTTTGGTGTGTGCCCATCCCAGGTGGAAGAAGTCAGTGGGGGTTAGTGTGGGATTGAGGGGGATAAGCTGGAAAGTCCATCTGCCAGTAATGGTGATACGAGAGTTTGCCCCCCTTGCTGGGCTGGGCAAGCTAGAGGCAGCACGGAGGAACAGCACACCAGGTAGCAGAAGACCGGGACTGACTGAGGCCGGGAAAACCATGGTGAGATGCACTCAGGAGTAGACAGCAGAGGACCAGTAAAAGTGGAATCTATGACCTTAGGTACAGAGGACCATTGTGGCTAACCTGTCAGCAGATGAAACCTGTGGACAAGTATAGTAATACACCCTAGGGACACCCCATAAGCAGTGA
>NW_028052116.1:0-401 GCF_054177405.1 Leptonychotes weddellii
GGGCGCCTGGGTGGCTCAGTTGGTTAAGCGACTGCCTTCGGCTCAGGTCATGATCCTGGAGTCCCGGGATCGAGTCCCACGTCGGGCTCCCTGCTCAGCAGGGAGTCTGCCTCTCTCTCTGACCCTCCCCCCTCTCATGCTCTCTGTCTCATTCTCTCTCTCAAATAAATAAATAAAATCTTTAAAAAAAAAAAAAAAAAAATAATTAACTACCAATGAAAAGACATTATTTAAATATTAAAGAATGATATATCCTTATTTCTATATATAAAAATTTACTTAGTAAGTACTCTATATATTATGTATCAGCATGTGCACAGGTGTATGTGTATCAAATTACCCATGCAAATAATAGCATACATATATTCAGTCCAGCTGGATTCCTGAATAGCTGAAAAAAG
>NW_028052117.1:0-401 GCF_054177405.1 Leptonychotes weddellii
TCTTTCTGTCACCTTAGAGCCTCCAGCTTTCCTTCCAGGGCCTGTCAGACTGTGGTACTCTGCTATCCAGGGCATCAGGGACCTTGTTAGGGGGAAGGAAAAAAAAAAGTGATATATATTATAAATTATTATAAATAAATATCACATTATAAAATTATCTTATATACATTACATAAACATATATTAAATGTGTACAGTACATTATATTGAATTATTACTTATATCATTTTGTATATACTCTAGTAAATATAAATGTCATGTGTTATATAAAATACCATAGATTATATATAAATCTTATATCATGTGTATGTTATAAGTTGCATGCTGCATATACATATCATATATTATAAGTTATACATTTAAGTACTGTAAGCTATATAGAGAGGGAGGGAGAGGAAAAT
>NW_028052118.1:0-401 GCF_054177405.1 Leptonychotes weddellii
AATATCATAAAAGCCATCTATGAGAAACCCACAGTGAATATCATTCTCAATGGGGAAAAACTGAGAGCTTTCCCCCTAAGGTCAGAACACGGCAGGGATGTCCACGATCACCACTGCTATTCAACATAATATTAGAAGTCCTAGCCACAGCAATCAGACAACAAAAAGAAATAAAAGACATCTGAATCAGCAAAGAAGTGAAACTCTCCCTCTCTGCAGATGATATGATACTTAATGTGGAATACCCAAAAGATTGCACCCCCAAACTGCTAGAACTCATACAGGAATTCAGTCAAGCGGCAGGATATAAAATCAATCCACAGAAATCAGTAGCATTCTTATACACCAACAACAAGACAGAAGAAAGAGAAATTAAGGAGTCCATCCCATTTACAATTGCA
>NW_028052119.1:0-401 GCF_054177405.1 Leptonychotes weddellii
ACTTTAAAGGTAAAAATCTGGCAGGATGGAGAAAGAATCTCTCTCTCCCAGAAGTCCCAGCAGAAGTATTCTCACTGATTCTGAACGAGGCTTCTGTGAATCAGTCAGTCCGTCTGGCCAGGGGAATGCAACATTTGGGAGGACCTGAGGTTGCAAGCTCTGTGTCTGAAGCAGGGTGAAGCCCCAGAGGAAGCAGCCGCAGCGGGGAGACAGGGGTTTCCACAGATGGGAGCTGGAGTATGGTTACCAGCAGAAGGGTGGCCACATGGTGGGCAGTGAAGAGAACAGCTGTCTGTAAGCAACTGTGGCCTGAGATAATGAGTGTGCAATGGAAATCCAATAAGAATGAGGATCTACCAAGAACAAGAAAGGCACACTCAAAGAAAGGATGGAATATAGAT
>NW_028052120.1:0-401 GCF_054177405.1 Leptonychotes weddellii
GGTGAGTGCTGTGAATTGTGTAGGACTGTTGAATCACAGACCTGTACGTCTGAAACAAATAATACATTATATGTTTAAAAAAAAAAGAAGATAGTAGGAAGGGAAAAATGAAGGGGGGGATCGGAGGGGGAGACGAACCATGAGAGACTATGGACTCTGAGAAACAAACTGAGGGTTCTAGAGGGGAGGGGGGTGGGGGCATGGGTTAGCCTGGTGATGGGTATTAAAGAGGGCACGTATTGAATGGAGCACTGGGTGTTATATGTAAACAATGAATCATGGTACACTACATCAAAAAGTAATGATGTAATGTATGGTGATTAACATAACAAAAATAAAATTAAAAAAATAAGTAAATCATAACAAAAATAAATAAATGCCAGTTGGCTAGAAATTTAATC
>NW_028052121.1:0-8929 GCF_054177405.1 Leptonychotes weddellii
TGAAGGAGCGGAAATCGGAGGTGGAGACGAACCATAAGAGATGATGGACTCTGAGAAACAAACTGAGGGTTCTAGAGGGGAGGGGGGTGGGGGGATGGGTTAGCCTGGTGATGTGTATTAAAGAGGGCACGTTCTGCATGGAGCACTGGGTGTTATACGCAAACAATGAATCATGGAACACTGAATCAAAAACTAATGATGTAATGTATGGTGATTAACATAACATAATAAAATTTAAAAAAAAAGAAAAATGAAAAAAAAAAGGTGAGTGAAATGCATTTCCCATTCTAAAGGAACTTACATCTTTATGGCTACACAGATATATATAACAGCGCCTAGAACACAATGCAGAACACAAAGCATGTCATGCATGGTACTCATAACAGTTCAAAAGAGGAGAAGTTTATACCTAGATAGGGAATCTGTCCTGAAGGCTTAAATGAGTCTCATCTTAGTCTTTGAAAACAGCTAGTATTTAATACTTAGAAAAGTGGATATAGTTCATGGAGAAGACTTTTTAAAATCAGGAGAGTAACACAGCAACAGGACAGGCATTGAAGACTTAGACATGACAGACAGTGATGGTTGCTCACACAGTATATATCCATTTTCACCTCTTTCCCCCCAAACACTGACACTTCCCATTTTTTTAAACATCTACTCCTCTTCTAGATGGCCACATCTGATCTGATCCCAACTACAGAGAAGATCCTAACTGATCTAATCAGTATGTGGCACTCTCTGGTTTACTGCTCCAGCTGTAAGCATGTAACCAATCAGACAAAAGCAAAGATTTTAGGTGGGGGAGAGAGTCACCCTCTCTCTTCCCCTGGACATGAACAAAGAAGCATACCACTGCAGCCAAGAAGAGAGCAAACCTGCCAGACTCAGACATAGGTGGCCAAAGCATGGAGAAAGTGGGTCCCTGATGACACACAGTTGAGCAAGACAACCAACTCGGAGTCTATCCTATCTCTGGACTTCCTTTTAAGTAAAACAATCGATTTCCTACTTGTTTAAGCCAATTAAAACAGTTTTCTGTTAAGAATAACTAAAAACAATCTAACTGATATACTGGAGCTGTGTTTAAATAGGTAAATAGGATGAATACAGAATACAATATGGAGGGACAGAGTGAAAATAAGGGATTAAATATATAAAAGTATTGTGAAGGATATTAATACATAAGGAGTTTCTATTTAATGCACTAGGATATGCCCAGCGAGGTGATTTCTGAGCAGGTGAATAACTTGATTAAAGGGAATGGTGAAGTTTTAGATGGACTGAAGGCAGGTAATGAGAATAAAGGTATTACAATGGTGTAAACAAGTGCTGCCCAACCTCTCCCTCTGCAGTGATGGAAATGTCCTCTATCTGTACTGTACAATACGGTAATGGTCACATGTGGCCACTGAGCAGTCGGAAGGTGACTTGTGCTACCAAGGATATGGACTGTTAATTTAATTAATTCTAATTAATTTAAATTTTAAAAGCCACTTGTGTCTAGTAGTTACCATATAAGTGCAGGTCTGAACACAGACAAAAGTATAATGAGGAACTCAAAGGGGAAAGTCAAGGGAGTGTCAGATATTTTAATAATATTTTGAATCTACAGGAGTTGGTTAGACATGCACAACAGATAAGGAGAATGGTAGGAGTTACAAGATGACTTCATAGTTTTGTACCTTAGAGGATAAAATAGTGAAATACTTTAGCCAAGAAAACAGTTTTAAAACAGGGACAGGACAGAGGGAAGGACAGAGATAAATTCAGTTAGAGACTTAATGTTTTCAAAGCAAACTGCTCTCATTTTAACAGAATCTCCTTATGTTCACTAGTGGTTAAGATACAGGTACAATATATACTTATTTAAAATTAAGTTAAAAGCTTGGACAACAAATATGACTTAGGGTACTGTGGCTAGAAAAAAAAATTTTAATTAAGTTGACTCTATGTGAGCAAAAAACCTAAAAATCTTTAAAGTAAAATCCAATAACTACCTGCATACCTGGAATGACTTGATCAAGATAGACAGCCAAGAGGACATAGAATATACTATTAAGTGCTAGCATGACAATAGTAATAATTAGAGGATATGGGCCTTCAGTCAAATTAGAAAATAAAGCACCTTCATTAAAATCTTCTAAGTGCATGACCTGAAAAATAGAAATACCAACTTTATTATATAAAAATGATAAAAATAACTAAAAGCTAACACTAGAGTTACTCATTATATCCAGATTGGTGGTAACCAAACTGGGCCTTTTAACAGATTAAACAATCTGCCAAATTAGTAGTATGAATTTACAAGGAAAACAACAGAAACTTTATCAAAATATAAGTTTATCACAACAATCCATTTCAATCTTTTTAATGTTATGTTTCTAAAACTAATATATATCCACTCCTGGGGCTTTTAATTCTAAGGCAAGGACTATCAAATGAAATAACAATAAAGTATGCTGTTAATATTAACTGGTGCAAACAAATGGTCCACATGGAAGTCAAACAAATTAAGTATTAGAGGATAAAATTATGATCAGCATCCTTTCAATGCTGCAAAGGGAGAGGGTATTCTGAATAATTAACACAACTATTATTACATTTTCATAGTAGATATATGTGAGAGAGCAGAAAGAAATATACTAGAGGCTGAGGCCTTATTTAGATCCCAGATCTGCCATTAGGTGAATAAACTTTAACCACACCACTCTGGATCTCAGTCTCCTCATCCATGAAATGAAGATGGGTTAAATAAACACGAAAGTCCCTCTCACAACCAACAAAACATGAATCTATAATTCTACCTCTCTAAGTGAAGGAGAACTCAGTGGACTCTTAAAATGTATAAACAACAGTTCTTAGGTCCAACATAATTAAAACTTGTTTAACTCAATGCTCATAAACAATGTGTCTTAGATCTCACAAATCAGAATATTCTATCTAGTCAACATGAATCATCTCTTACATTAGTAATTACATTTTTTCTTTATACATTAACCAAATTTATGTTCTATTATATAAAGTAGTTTCTCTTAAGAATTTTTCCCTTAGAACCTGACTGCCCCTGTAAAGACTAATAAAAATCAAATAAAAACTTTAAAAATAAATAAATATATTATTTAGTTGAATGACAATCCCATGAACCCTAAAGCAATAAAATCCACTGAGTCTACTTATTTCACTAATACAGTCCAGAAAATTTGTTTTGCTCCACACACAATTTTCTGCCAGGTACACATCCAAGATAAATTTACAAAAGTAGCAATGTAACCAGGCCATAGAGCAATCCAGATTACCAGATGCTTAAAACAACAACTTCTAACAAACTGAGTTATTGCAGTGAAATAGATTACTGAGACATACTAACACACAGAGTAGAAAACTTATAAACAGATCATATAAATGAAAAACTAGAAATGGAGAAAATGTAAATAAAACCCAGATAAAATGTACTCCAGTATTCAAATAGCATTCCTTTCTCATGTGGACGTTTTAAAATAATTTCTTTGCAAATCCAAGGTAGTATGCATTGTAGTATAACAGGCCGCATGGAACTGAAGAGAAAAAATATTTAGTGAAAGCAAGATAAATATATTACCTACCTGTGCAATACCAATCAAAAAAGTACACTGACAGAAAGGACTGAAAAGCCACACTAATGATTTGGGAAAACTTTCCATGAAGACTATCAAAAGGCCAACAAATCCAAAAGCCACAGTGACTAAAAATTCAACTATTCCCACATGTTTTGATTTTTTAAAAAGAGGTGTCAGCATTAAAGCAAAAAATATCTGTAAAATATAAATATTAAGGTTAATGCATTGTTCATATACATTGGTATGAAAATAAAATTAATTCTGCTTTTGAAAAAACAAGTTATTTTCATTGGAAAATACATTCATTGAAATACTTTCTAAATGCTATCTATGGTATTTTATTTTCATGTAAGTCATGATAAATACATAATAAAATTTAAGATGACAAACATTAAAAACTACAATTTATATATAGGCAAACATAATTACCTCTACACTATAGAAACCATAGCAGTCACATGTTTCTGCAGTTAAATGTATACATATGTGAACGAAACAATAAACCAACCAGCTTTTAAACAGAGAACCTATCTTTGAAACTCAATGTGTTAATAAGATACAAAATCAGGTAACTGTATACAGAAGTCTGAGTTGTTTGTAAATTATCATGTTAAAGAGCAAGTGTGATCAACAAAAATTTAACTGGTAGAGCATGGGCACATAAGCCAATCAAAATGAAAACCAGAACCCCTGGAAACAAAGCCTGCATTCAGCCAATATACCCAATGCATGGCAACACTGCCCAAGGGCTGCATCTACAAAGGCATACCTTTATAAATCATCACCCTATAACATACATTAACTTGAAATAGTCAGGATTTCATGAAAACAAAGGGTTTGAAAAAAGTCTAGTACTAGACCATCTTAATTATACACATAATTTGATTATGTGAAGATAGTAAAAGACTCAGAAATTGTATGTGAAATACATTATATGAAAACAAGTTAAATTTGAGACTATTTTGTACCTTTCCTGAAAATAACTTTTTTTTTTTTTTTAAAGATTTTCTTTATTTATTTGAGAGAGAGAGAATGAGAGACAGAGAGCATGAGAGGGAGGAGGGTCAGAGGGAGAAGCAGACTCCCTGCCGAGCAGGGAGCCCGATGCGGGACTCGACCCTGGGACTCCAGGATCATGACCTGAGCCGAAGGCAGTCGCTTAACCAACTGAGCCACCCAGGCGCCCCTGAAAATAACTTTAAAAATAAATACATTATTTAGTTGAATGACAATCCCATGAACCCTAAAGCAATAAAATCCACTGAGTCTACTTATTTCACTAATACAGTCCAGAAAATTTGTTTTGCTCCACACACAATTTTCTGCCAGGTACACATCCAAGATAAATTTACAAAAGTAGCAATGTAACCAGGCCACAGAGCAATCCAGATTACCTGAGGTACAATGATGCCACATATAATTCATTTATCAGTAACCTAGTAACAAATCAACTGTAAGTTAACCAAAGATAATATTTTGCTATATTAATCAACTACTTTGACAGTTTTTTATTCCCATTCAAGTTAAAATACTCACAGACGATAACCCATACAGGAAAAAAAGTAGAAATATCACAACGCAGCTACTTTGAGGGAATAACGAAGAAGCTGTTGCAATGACTGCCATAAGAAGGGACATAAGAAAAATCAAGCTTGTATACAGAAGAACCCAGGAAAGCCTAAAATGAGAATATAAACACATTTATGGTTAAATGCATAGGCTTTAACAATTAAAAAATCATTTCAAACAAAACATCAGCTTTATTTTAGCAATTTTATTCTTAAAATCAAGTTTATTCTTTCCTGTGTATGCTCATTTACTGAAAATTAATGCTCTTATAAGTAATTAAAAATACATTAGTTAAGTTAGAGGTAAAAGTATAATCTGACATGAGATAAAACAGGGATTATCTTAAGAGTCAAAAAAAACTTTACAAATTAATAGCAATTCATGACTAATTTAAATCTAATAGTCTCAAAAGTTTAATGGTGTACAACATTACTGATTTTCCTAAAATACAAAAGAGTTTAATGACAATTTTCTTATGGCCTGGGCTATAATTAAACCTCTGACAGCTTTTGGTACCTCTTTTAAAACAACACTAATCAACTAATCAACACAATCACTAATCAACAACATACTTACTACATGTAAGATCAAGATCAACAACGGACTCACTATATTTACTCAAAATTTCTTCCCAAATCAGAGTTCAATGGAATTGCTACAGTACTCAGGTTTGTTTGTTTGTTTAATGTAAGCAGATCATGATTTAATGTGTGCTACCATAAAAGCAGTGAAATAGAACTAAAAGATACCTACATTACCAAAACTGACTCCATCATTTTACAGAGGCAAAACTGAGGCACTAAGAAATTGATTTGCCTAAATGCTTCCAACTACCACTTCCTCACAAAGCACTTTAATAATTTAATGCAACTTAAAAACCAATCACTACTCAAATGACAGGAAAAAAAAACATGCAAAGAAAATACATTATACACAATGACCCCATTATGTAAAGTGCCATTATTAAAGTGTTATAATTAATTGCTGCATTGGGCTAAATGGAATAAAATTTTGTAAAATGGACTATAATAGCAAATCACATGCACAGTATTAACTTTCCCCCCAAAGTGAGGTCAAAATAAATTTTCCTACTACACAGTGGGAAAAGTAAGGAAAATTCACTCAAAATTATTTATAAAAATGCATGTCTCTATAAAATCATCATTATGTAAAAATGATGACACATGAAAGTTCACTTGTGAAAACATTTTTCAATTTTAGAGAAATTTGTTTCTCTATAAATTATTTTGTTATTTTCATCTTAATTCATACAAATAACTTTTTTCCCAGGTGGGGAAAATCCCATATACCACCTATGCGAACTTCAATCATTTTAATTAAATTTTTAATAACATGCATATGCTATGATACTGGGGGAAGACTATAACACACAATTAATTTCTAACTTTCCAAGATCTCAAATGTTCTATACACTGAAATACATAGAACACACCTCATCGATTAAGACAAAATGTGAAAAAGAATTTAAACATAATATATCAATATCAGTTTTCCAAATCCCACTTCCCTTATGGTAAAAGAAGAAAAAAAAAGCCAAAATATTGCTAAAGCTTGTTGCCTAGTCTCATACTCCAAGACAAAGGTCATCATTGTAAGTAAACAGGATCAGCACCTCCTCAAATTGAGCAAATAACAAAATTACAACACTGAAGATCTTTATACTTAATATAATTATTAATCACACTAAGTAATAAACTTTTAATAACATACCAAAAGGCAGTATCATGAAGTCCCATTATCTTTAAAAACTCCTTTAACTTTTTCTCTTTCTCTGCTACGATATGAATTGCCAAAAAATATCCAAATGGTGAAAATGCTATAACTAGGTATATTAAAATTACTCCTCGGGGAAAGGCATCTATCTCAACCACAGCAGTTTCTCCCATAATGACAGCTTTTGTTGACTCCAGTTCCTTCCAAAAGGAAACATTGGTCTTTAGCTAGAATTGGAAAATACAATCAATGAATTTAATTCTGATAGTGACCCCCAATAAAATGTGACAATTACAACCCCAAATTTAGTATGAACCCATTACAAATACAATCCTCAAAAACCACACCTGAAATGAAGTGACTGACCCCAATATCATGATATAGCATACATTATTGCTTTTATTCATTCTGGAAGCATACCATAAAGACTGTAGTTGGGAAGTCTGTAAATTTTGAGGAAATAACTTGTCTAAGATAATTATATTGAATAACTATCATCTTAAGCAAACTATTATATACATCTTAACAAAAATACGCATTTATAAAATTGAGGAATTAAGGAATGATTATTAGTACCATGAAAGACTCTCTTTAAAAAAATCTTTTCAATAGTATGTTCTATTGTTTTAAAAGCTATATATGCAGCATGTATAGACAGAATAATAAAACTTTATGCCATATGATACTTCTATCTTGTCTAAAATAAGATCTGGCTCTGTCTATCCTTCCAGTGTGGTCTGGGCTGTGGATGGCTAAGGTCTTTGGCCAAAACACAAATAAGTAGTATAATAGTCTCAATGTGATAGATCCTATATTTCACTGTCTTTACCTTAAACTTCTATATTATTGAATTTGGGTAGTATTAATACATTTATACCATCTTGTAAGAGTATATAAGACAATCCTATACCTATCATTTGGTTCTTACAACAACCCTGTCAAGTAAAGCATTATGATTGTAGTCAGTTTACTACATAGCAGTCTAATAACCTGTCTCCTATTCAAGGTCTCCTGTTCTTTTCTACTAAAATGTGAGACACTCAGTAAGATCTAAGCATGTCTTTAGATTATAAGTTATACACAATCCTAGTGGCAGTACAGTTTAAAACACAAACTTGGGAGCCAAAAAGCCATAGTATGAATTAGCTTTGCCACTAATTAACTGAATTTTGGAAAGTCACTTAATCTTCCTGTGCTTCAGTTTCATTTTTAAATTGAGACAGTAATTGCACAAATCTCATATGGTTGCTACAAATTAAATGGATTCATATTAGTATATCACTTAGAAGCAATGCTTGGCAGGCACCTGGGTGGTTCAGTCAGTTAAGCGTCTGCCTTCAGCTCAGGTCATGATCCCAGGGCCCTGAGATCAAGCCCCACATTGGGCTCCCTGCTCCACAGGGAGCCTGCTTCTCCCTCTCTGTCTCTCATGAATAAATAAATAAAAACTTTAAAAAAAGAAAAGAAATGATGCTTGGCAAATAAGTTATAAATATTTATTATATAAAAATGAAATCTCCTACTATGATTAACATAATAAAAATTCTCACTTTCTTTAACTTATTTTTATTCAAGGGGAAAGTCTGTAAATATACATCTTTCATAAATATTACCTATGGTCAACACAGATACAACAAGACAGATATATGGAATGCTAAGTTCACATGTTTAGAAACCAACAAATAAAAGTGGGGTCTGAAAAATATTAAATCAGAAAACATGACTTCTTCCTCAACGTTTTTCTTAAAGGAGCTGTAATATGTATTCTGTACATCTGACAGTAGACAAACCAAATCCTATCTGTAAAGACTTAGGGCATATTGTTAAAATATGGTTTGGCTTTTTCTCTCTCTCAAATAAATAAATAAAATCTTTAAAAAATATATATGGTTCGGCTTTATTTTATTTCCTTCATCATATTACCTGTATAATGGCAGCATCTATGGATGCTTGTAAAACTGTGAACCCTGAGGTCCAGTACTGAGCAGCCTCACATGATGTTGAACAGCCAGCTATGGGGACAAAAT
>NW_028052122.1:0-401 GCF_054177405.1 Leptonychotes weddellii
GTCATGAGTTCAAGCCCCACGTTGGATGTAGAGATTACATAAATAAGTAAATAATAAACTTAAAAAATGTTAACTATCTGATTATCAATGAGGTCATCCACTTATCCGGTACCTCTGGGATGTTAGCAAATCTATCCAATCGGCCCTGCTGTCCCAAGGAGGAGGATACCAGGATGCATTAATTTCCTCATCCATCACCCATTCATTCTGCATTTTAGCATTCTGCGCACTACATGCTTACCTGCCAGGCGCTGCATGGGTACTGGGGACACCGAAATAATAAACAGGACCTGCCCTCCAGGGGCTCACAGCTTAGCGGGAGGGCAGGACACCAATATGTCCCTACAAAGGTAAGTTCCACGAGCTTGTGGGCAGGGACAAGTGGGGGGAAATTCCTAAAG
>NW_028052123.1:0-401 GCF_054177405.1 Leptonychotes weddellii
CGAAACTTCTCAGACACATTTCTTGAACTGTCTTTCTTCCTCCTGAGTTGGATATTTGGTTCCTATTTGAACTTACTAAAGGAGATCTCGGAGGCCTAGAAACATTCTAGCAAGTTCTCCCAGAATGGCCAGAACTTCCACACAATTAGGTGGTCTGATGAGGTCCGACAACCTCTGGAATCAGCCGTTTTGACCTGTGTAGCACTCATGTGAGAGTCAGTGGGGACAGTTCAAGACAGTTCAAGAAATGTGTCTGAGAAGTTTCGCGTTGGCACGCATCAGGGCGGGGCTGTGGAGAAGACTAGAATTGCTCTGTGGGAAGTGCTGCGCTCAGGGATGGACCACAGGCAGGGGCTTGGAAAACTGAGGTGATCGTAACAGGCCAGGGGCCAGCAGCAGGA
>NW_028052124.1:0-401 GCF_054177405.1 Leptonychotes weddellii
AGCAGCAGCACTATTCTAATCCAGGAGAGTTAGGCCTGGCCGCCTAGCCTGCCCAGGCAGTCCTTGACAGCGGCCTTGGGAGCCAGCAGGGCAGAGGCAGAGCTGTAGGGAGCCCTGGGCCCCAGAGCCTGGGAACTCTGCGAGATGAGATGGGGCAGGGTCTGGTCGTTCAGACACGCGGGGAGGAGGAGCTGGGTAAAAGAAGCGTCTGCCTTCGGCTCAGGTCATGATTGAGCCCCGCATCGTGCTCCCCTGCTCAGCGGGAAGCCTGCTTCTCCCTCTCCCACTCCCCCTGCTTGTGTTCCCTCTGTCTCTGTCTCTGTCAAATAAATAAATAAAATCTTAAAAAGAAGAAGAAGAAGCAGCAATCTTCTATCCTGTATAAAACCTTGTGTTTTGGA
>NW_028052125.1:0-401 GCF_054177405.1 Leptonychotes weddellii
GGCGCCTGGGTGGCTCAGTTGGTTAAGCGACTGCCTTCGGCTCAGGTCATGATCCTGGAGTCCCGGGATCGAGTCCCGCATCGGGCTCCCTGCTCGGCGGGGAGTCTGCTTCTCCCTCTGACCCTCCTCCCTCTCATGCTCTCTGTCTCTCACTCTCTCTCTCTCAAATAAATAAATAAAATCTTTAAAAAAAAAAAAAGATGTTTCACGGTGCAACTTAGTTTATTTAATTAGAACGGGGACAGGACCCATGGGCAAAAAGAGCTTGTATGAAGCTGGTGGTTATATGCTTAGTGCTCAAGGGGGAGGGGATATGCAGGGAGTATTAAATCAAAGATGTCTTTGAATTTCTACTTGTAAAAATAATATTTCTCTGGTGCTTATCATTCAGTTTGATATTA
>NW_028052126.1:0-401 GCF_054177405.1 Leptonychotes weddellii
ATTTCCCGGCATTTGTCCCCTCTACCTGTCAGAGCCTGGGGGTGCTGGGCGCCCAGGGAACGGCTCGGCCCCAGGTGCTTGCTCACAAGCCTGCGGGCCCAGCAGCGCCAGCAGAGGTTCAGAGGGCTCCCCGTTTCCTGAGAGGATAGGACCGTTGGATCCTCCTGGATGTCGAATTCTGCTGGAAAATGTGGGGAAGCAGAGCTTTTTGTGTGCAGTCGACCCCCTTCGGGAGCCCAGGTTGGCCGTGCACCTTGCAGAGGGGCCACTCAGACTCGCCGTGGGTTTCCCAAAAATGGCGCCTCCTCAGAGCAGGTGCCGTGCCCTGTCCTGGTCCTGGAGCTGTCAGGGGAGGAAGGCGGGCAGAGAGGCACCTGGGGCGTGGACTTGGGTCACCTGAC
>NW_028052127.1:0-401 GCF_054177405.1 Leptonychotes weddellii
GCGCCTGGGTGGCTCAGTTGGTTAAGCGACTGCCTTCGGCTCAGGTCATGATCCGGGAGTCCCTGGATCGAGTCCCGCATCGGGCTCCCTGCTCGGCAGGGAGTCTGCTTCTCCCTCTGACCCTCCCCCCTCTCATGTGCTTGCTCTCTCTCATTCTCTCTCTCTCAAATAAATAAATAAAATCTTTAAAAAAAAAAAAAACGTTCCTGGTAGGGTGTCTAAAGCATAGTAGGGGTGCAATAAATTTTATGAAATGAATAAATGAATGAATGATGCTGTATTAGATATTATACAAACCTAGGGTTCAGGGGGATTTAAAAATTCATGGCATAATCTAAAACTGAATTTATTAAGAGAGAACATCTGGTAGAGATCTTTTTCAATCTATAAAGATGTGCACA
>NW_028052128.1:0-401 GCF_054177405.1 Leptonychotes weddellii
CATACATGAATCCTCACACTGTCACAGACGCTGAAACGTGCACACTCACATGCACACCCATAGGCCTCCAGCGTTTCCCTCTCCCCCTCGGTCTCTCCCCCCTCTCAATTCTGCTCTGTTGACCCATTACTGGGCACGGTTAACCCCTGCTTGTCCTTCAGCTCCTGTGTGTCACCTCCTCAGGAAAGTCCTCACGCCGACACCACGCCAGCTCAGAGATGCTCTCAGAAAACCACAACATTTTCCCAGAGCCTTGTTGCTGTGTGTGTGGTACATTCACCTCCACGGCTGTTGGAGGCCTCTCCCCACACAGTAGTTGGGAAGGAAAAGGCCTATCCTGCGTTTGCTGTCCTTCATACCCCATACCTAGGACAGTGCTGATGCTTAGGAGGAGCCCATTC
>NW_028052129.1:0-401 GCF_054177405.1 Leptonychotes weddellii
GTTCTTGAATTCTATCATCTAATAATTTTGATTAAGAGAAACTAAGAGCAGCCCGAACAATATATACTAGTATTCGTTCCACCCTTAGCCGAAAGGACGACTTAAGGCCGGCTGCTGCTTCACACAAGTTACAGTAACTATTTACTACTTTTTCATAGAGAAAGCCCCTGACCTTCAAGAAAGCTTTAGGGAAAAAAAATATTTAATCCCTGTCTTTCTTTTTTTTTTTAGATTTTATTTATTTATTTGAGACAGAGAGAATGAGAGAGAGCACATGAGAGTGGGGAGGGTCAGAGGGAGAAGCAGACTCCCTGCCAAGCAGGGAGCCCGATGCGGGACTCGATCCAGGGACTCCAGGATCATGACCTGAGCCGAAGGCAGTCGCTTAACCAACTGAGCCA
>NW_028052130.1:0-401 GCF_054177405.1 Leptonychotes weddellii
ATACCCTCCAAACTAATGGTCTGAAAGAGGTATTCGACTTTCCAAATTTCCCCAGTCTTTATTCATAGATTTCACATCATGTAGAAAGTTGGAGAGTTCTGTTGGTCATATCTGTTGGCCTTTAGGGAAAACATAAACTTGCTCTGTTTTCTGTCTCCAACCATTGCAGGGGAAAAAACTCTAATATTTTACTCCCTGGTAAGGGTATGACTTTACTAAGGGGTAAAATTGTTCATTCTAATACTGATTGACACATACCTGTAGATCCTCCAGCATTAAAGACTTATTTTCCCCAGTGGGTGTTTGTTAAAGATTTGCCAAGGGCCTCCTTCTTTTCGGGGTAGGCCTGAAGCTTAAGAAATCCAGGCAAAAATTTAGGTAAGCCCCAGAGGAAGTATACA
>NW_028052131.1:0-401 GCF_054177405.1 Leptonychotes weddellii
CAGAACTCCAGCACTAGGGGAATATTGCACAATGAAATCATGGCTTTTTTACCATGATTCTTTAGTCTTTCACAGTTAATTTTTTTTAACTTTTTTTTTTGAATTTTTCTTTTTCCCTTTTTCAACCAACATCTTATCAACCCCTTTTTAAAAAAATCTTTCTTATTTTTCATTTTTAGAGTCATATTCTATCCCTTCATAGTAGTTAACCTTATTTTTGGTATATATATATAAGTTCTCTTTTTAAAATTTTGGGATACAGTTTCTTCTAACAGACCAAAATATACCATAAATCTCTAGTGTATGGCTTTATTCTAGTCTCCTGCCTGATCAAATTCCCCCCCATCTTTTTGTTAAATCCTCTTCTTTCTTGGGGCGCCTGGGTGGCTCAGTTGGTTAAG
>NW_028052132.1:0-14888 GCF_054177405.1 Leptonychotes weddellii
GGGTTAGCCTGGTGATGGGTATTAAAGAGGGCACATTCTGCATGGAGCACTGGGTGTTATGCACAAACAATGAATCATGGAACACTACATCAAAAACTAATGATGTAATGTATGGTGATTAACATACCAATAAAAAATTTAAAGAAAAAAGGCATTGCATGGTACAGAGAAATTATGAAAGCAAGAGTCAAATCAATGCAGCAAACTTCATTGTCTTATTTCAAGAAATGGCTACAGCCATCCCAACCTTCAGCAACCACCACCCTGATCAACATCAAGGCAAGACCCTCTACCAGCAAAAAAGTTTATAACTGGCTGAAAACTCAGATGATGGTTAGCATTTTTAGCAATAAAGTATTTTTTAATTAAGGTACGTACATTGCTTTCTTAGACATAATGCCAGTGCATACTTTAAATAGACTCCAGTAGTATAAACATGATTTTATATGCAGTGGGAAACTAAAAAATTTGTTTGACTTGTTTTATTATAATATGCACTTTATTACAGTAGTCTGGAACTGAACCTGCAATACTTCTGAGGTATGCCTGTATATGTAAAAGTTAGCACAGTTCTATGGCACTAAGTACATCCACGAAACTGTGCAATCATCACCACCAACCATCTCTAGAACCTTTTCATTTTCCCAAACTGAAACTCTGTACCCAATAAATACTAACTACCCATTCCATCCTCCCCTAGCTGCTGGTAACCACCATTATACTCTCCGTCTGTATGACTTTGACTACTTCAGGAAACTCATAGGAGTCATAAAATATTTGTCCTTCTGTAACTGGCTTATTTCACTTAGCGTAATGTCCAGGGTTTGTCCATATTGTAGCATGCTGTATTTCCTTCCTTTTTAAGGCTGAATGATACTCCACTGCACGCATATACATTGTGCTTATCCATGCATCTGTCAATGGTCACTTTGGTTGCGTCCGTGTTTTAGCTACTGTGGATAATATTAGCTGCTATGAACACAGTGCACCGATGCCTCTTCAAGACCCTGCTTTTCTTTGTTTTGGGTATACACCCCAGAAGTGGAATTGCTGGACCATATGGAAACTGGAGGAATCACCACACAATTTTCCACAGCAGCCATACCATTTGATATTCCCATCAGCACTGCACAAGGGCTCTAATCCAAATCCTCGCAAACGCTTGTTATTTTCTGGCATTTGGCTAATATTGATGCTAATGGATGTAAAGTAGTATCTCATGATGGCTTTGATTTACATTTCTCTAATGACTAGTGACGCTGAGCATCTTCTCTTGTACTTATTGGCCATCTGTATTTCTTCTTTGGAAAAATGTCTATTTAAGTCTTTTGCTCATTTTTAAATCAGGTGGTTTCTTTATTGTAGAAATTCTTCATATAACATCAACATCATATTAATTATATTATTACTCACTTGTCATCTATAGGATTTGCAAATATTTTTTCCACTCCATGAGCTGCCTTTTCATTCTGTGATCATGTCCCTTGATGCACAAAAGTTTTTCATTGTGATAAAGTTCACCTTATCTTTTTTTTTTCTTGTCTATGCTTTTGGTGTCACATCCAAGAAGTCGTTGCCAAATGCAACGTCATAAAGCTTCTCCCCTTTGTTTTCTTTTTATAGTTTTAGCTCTTACTTATAATAGGTCATTGATCCATTTTGAATAAACTTTCATATAGGGTATAAAGCAAGGATGCAACTTTGTTTTTCTGCATGTGAATATCGAGTTTTCCCAACACCATTTGTTGAAAAACAGGATTTTTCTTTTAAGCAGGTCAGTCAGTCAACCAGGTACCACAAAACAGCTACCATGAAGTTACTGATTTGCAAACAGTCCAATAGTTAGGCTTTTTAAAAAATGATCTGTGTACAAGGGCACAAAATCATAAAGAGAAGCAGAGCACCACTTTATTTAGGATACTGCCTTCACTTCCGAGGTCCTGACAGGCTTTCATTTCTCATTTCACTTCTTCCTCTACTCCTGGAGCTTAGGACAGTGAAATGAACGTTTCAATTCACTTCTAATCTGATGTGAGTTCAGCCAGAGTTGGGGGAAAAGGCAAGGCCAGCTCACCATTTAATATGATCTAAGTCTACAGATCCTGAAAAATCCCAATGCGTCTCAAATGAACTAAGGGGAAAGAGACTTTGTTTCAGTCCTGGAGATGGCAGTACCAGGAAAAGGGGGTAAAAAAAAAAAAAAAAAGCTGAAAAAAGAAAACTCAGAAGAGAGGTAGGGACAACTGTGATGGCCAAATCTTTCTGTTCTTTTCACCTTGCAACTCGAGATACTGCAAATAAACTTAAATCTTTTCTTAACTCTTTCTCTATACCTCTTTTTAATCAACATATATTGTTCTGTGCTGTCTGTTTCAGATGCAGTATTTCTGTTTTCCCCCAATAATGGAAGCGCTCCTACTGCTTCTGCTTCCCCAGTGCCCAGGCCTACAGCACAGGCCAAGTATTTACTGAATTGCATTTGCAAGTCACTTACACATTGTAACAGCTTTGGTCAAAAGAAACCTAAATTAGTTTCTACAGCAATAATCTGCCCACAAGCACAGAACTGACTTTGTCACTCACTTCATGATCCCTTAAATTTGTATCTCCTGCAAATATAACTGTAGCTGACTCTGGAGCCTCTTGCATTTTCTTTAAAACCGTTTTTAACTGATTCATTCGTTCCTTAGCATGCCCTCTGGTGCTCTCCAAATGAGAAGTCATAAGGCAAAGTTCATTTCCCGACACACTTGCCTGCAACAGGATAAACAGTTATAGTTTAAGTTAAAGTTCACTAACCACTAATGCTGAAAAATTTGATAACAGAATCGACCGATTATTCAACTGATTGGTATATATTTACCAAAGCAAAACTATATAATCAGCCCTGTGCTCATATTTCTAGGTCAAGGTGTAACATGATAATCCTGCTCCCAAAGAAGACTACTTAGCAAACACCCACTACTACTTCAAGACCTACCTCAAATGTCATCTCCACTGGAGTCCTTCCCCAATGTCCCCAGGCAATCAGTGGCTCCCTCTGCTATATTCCTATAGCATTTTAAAGTTCCCTTCACTGAATTACAGCATAATTATTTCTCTCCTACAAAGTCATGAGTCATTTGAAAGCAAAGATGGTTGTTTTATTTTCTGCTATTACCAAGAGCTTGGCACATAGGTACTCAAAAAAAGTCAGTTTAATGAATGAGAATCATTTACCATTTTGCAGTTAAGATACTAAAAATGCAGGATCTATTAATTATTTAAACTGCCTGCCTGCAGAATCAAGTCCAGATTCTTTCACACTGGGCATTCATGACCTTCCGTAATTTGGATCCAACCTGTTTTACCAACTTCTTGTCACACTACCCCTTTTCATGCCCTCTATACCCAACTGAATATAACGTTCGTTTATACTTACATATGTCCTTTCTCATATACTTATATATATATACACACATCCTGCAATATACAATTTGCCAAAGTTTGCTCATGGTGGTTCTGCCACCTGGACTCTTCTTAACGCACACATCTTACATATTTTTCAGGGCTCAATTCAAATACAAATTCCCTCATCAAACTTTCACTAAACAACCTAGCTAATCTCATCACAAGAAAAAACTTTTGTGACCGTGTATGGCAACAGCTGTTAACTGGATACTGTGGTGATCATTTTGCAACATATATGTATCTGTCCAATCATTGCATTGTACACCTGGAAGTATACACTGTTGTGCCAATTATATCTCCATTAAAAACAACAACAACAATCTAGCTAACAGTTACCTCTAAACTTCCATGGCACATCATTACACCTCCTCCAGGGGCATTTATGCCTTTCCTTTATTTTAGTTACTATATACTACACTCTCTCCCTTGCTAATCTATAAGCTCTAGGAGAGTAAGATCTTTTGATTCATTCTTGTAAGCCTCACGAGTTTAACAGAGTACCATATGCAACGCATTTAGGAAAAAAAAAAACCATTTTAGGAAGCAAATGTGAACTGTTAGTAAATTCTTGAGTATTCTTAGGAAGATACCTAATGGGTCAGGATTTTATGTTTACAAATTTGTATTGAAATTTGTGTAAAAACTTAATTTACAATGTTCTTTAAGACTAAAAGAATGTAGAAGAGACAACATTTTCTCTAATGGCAATTAAAAAAAAAAATAGATACCACAATGGAACTATAAGAAACAACTCAATCTTTAAAAAAGTCAATTTAAAAAAATTACTTACATACACACACAAAAGGTTTCTCATCATTTTTGTATTTGGAAAAGGGATAATCTCTTGGCTTTTAAATTTCACTCTCGATTTCTTCAACATTATAGCTGTGAAATATCCTTCTTCACGACCTTCAAATGTTTGTGGAAAAGAATTTAGGCTGAGAAGTCAAGAGTATTTGCAGTTTATCACAAGTTCCCCTACTGAAGGTTTTATAACAGGTACAGATACTTAAATGGATCTGAATCTTCAAAGTAAACTATTATTTCAAAATAGGTGAAGACAGCCAACTGAGTCCCTATGTTTACGCCCCCCCCCCAAAATAGCTGGATATATCGAAGAAATATAAAAATGAAAAAGAATTCACATAAGTGCCAAAAATAGTTAATGCCAATATCAAGCAAGTAAATTTGAGAAATTTCTGAAAGGAAAGATGAGACTTACACTGAGCCAAACTAACATGCATTTACTTCTCACCATGCAAGCACCAGAAAAATTATAGTAAATGAATAAAAAATTTAGAAATGTATAAAATCGTAAGAAGAGGAAAGAATAGAAGTAGAGGGGCAGTGAATAAAAGCTTCCAACTGTTTTTCAGAAAACAAACTAGCTGAAAAAGTGGAAAGTGATTTACTGGAGCAGAGGGAAACCAGAAAAAGAGGAAAGGGGGAAAAGGAAGAAACAAGGGAAGGAAAGGGAGGGCTAAGGAGGACAGCAGGTGGGCTAGAAAAATGGCAGTGTGCAAGCAGGTAGGGGAGGGTGAGTGGGACAGAGGAGAAAAGGAGAGAGGGAAAGAATTTTCCAGAACTGAAGGTCACAGTCCTCCAGTTTGAAAGTTCCTACACAAGTTCAGCACAATGGGAAAAAAAAAAAAAAAAAAAAGACCCAATAAAACAAGGAAGGAAACCAAGTTGGAGGAATAGCATGGTATTCAGAAAACAGAAATCTAAAACAGAAGAGTCAAAAAAAATCCCCCAAAGAATGCAGCAAAGTTGTCCCACAAAGACAGAAAGAAAAACAGAAACAAGAGATTACCTTCTCCTTAGCAACTGAGAATTTATTATAAATCAAAATTAAAATCACATACTATGTAAAAGTGAAAGTCAAAGAAAACACGCGATTTAGCCAACTATTATGGAATGTAGCCAGTGTGTGGTACATTAAATGCATTCAGTAAAAACAAAATAGATGGAAAGTGAAAAAACTATTCAGGGCAAAAAACTAGGAAAAAACCCAAAATCAATTAAAAGGAATAAAAACAGACTTTTAGAAAAAGTATAACCAAAATGCACACTTGTCACACTTAAAATTTTTAATAAATTAATTTCACTAAAAAATTACTCCAGGTCTCAAAATTTTGGCTAAAAATTTACATTTTCCTTAAAAACCATCCATTTCCAATACTTTTCACATATATTAAGCTGTAAAACATATTCTCCTATGGTTTTTCTAGTATCCTGTGTCTGGCTTACTTTTCTCAAACTTTTTTTATTTTTGCTTTTTTTTGTGTGTGCTCCTGTAGGCTAACCTTGATTTATCTCTTTCATTGACTGTTTTTCAAAGACAAAGACAGTAACAGGAAAATTGTTACCTGTAATAATCTCATAACTACTTGCTCTCTTCTTTAGGTAGCTACAATACGGGGGAATAACTTCCTGTAGGAATACCACATCTGGGCTGTACCTAATTCAAAACATCAATTTATAATAAATCCCAGGTATACTATTTCATTTGCTGACACCTAGATTAGCAAAAAACCACAACATAAAAGAAACACAAAATTACTGCCCCCCTAGGGCACCTAATATTCAATGTTTATACTGATATTTGATAACTATAAAATGAGAAAGATCTGTGCTATTTAACAAATACTGTAAAGATCAAATTAAGTAAGAAAAACACACATCATAACACTTTCAAGTGAAAAGAACTGGAATCACTGACTACAGAAATCAGTATATGGAGAGCCTACAAGGGTCCCATACTCCATTAGATGCCTTACAAATTATCAGTCCTTGTGGAACAGTTAACCATGACGAGGAAACTGAGCTGCAGAGAGCTCCGGTGGTTCACAAGGGATTACAGAAGGTCATAGAGCCAGTGGGTAGCAGATACAGACCATTCTGATAATTTTACTTTCAGAGCAATAATTACATACAAAGTTTAAGTGAAACAGTACTAGAAAGCATCTAACAAAAATTAGTGTTCCCTCCCCACCTTGTCCACACTCTTGCTCTCAGAGGCAGTCACTCTCCATTCTTTTACATGTTTCTTCTGAGAGCTAGATTTTGAACTCAGATCAGATTCCAAAGCCCATGATCTTGACTGTTACCCTCTTTGTAGATAGGTAAGCCACGTTGCACGTTATCATGCTACCATTGAACCTAAGTAATAATACTTACAAAGTTAGATAGGAACACACCCCTCGAGCCCTCTCTGGCAGATTGTTTAGGTCCAGTCCATCAACATTCCAGGTAATGAGAGAGAACACGCTGCCATCTTCTTGCTGATTCCCTTCAGATGTACTGGCTTTAGAACTAACGGAATCAGTTGTCTCCTCATTCGTTAGGTCAACACTGGCAAGATTACAGTGAAACACAACTCTGCAAGTCATCTCTGATCAATTCTAAATTATTTTCTAACTATTTGTACTCCTCATCTTACAGATAAATTAATTTTAAAAGAACCCTAAAAGTATCTGCCTATAGAAGAGCAGAAGTCATACAACTAAGGAAAAATAGATTCTTACGTGTTATCCAAATGTTTGCTCACTTACATAGTTAGAGCCAACTCAATATCCCTCAATGACATGGATCAGTCACTAAGATGATTTTGTAAACTCTGACCTGAAATCAGACTATGTAGTGTAAGATTTCCATTTTGGATTCACTTTAAATCATATGTGAAATGTATGAAACATACGGAATAAAATCTCATTGTGAGTAACAGCAGCCATTTTTGTTAGTCCCCTCACTGAAAGGTGAAGTCTAACACCTCTCCCCCCGAACCTGGGCCTTACTGACTTGCTTGACCAACAGAATATGGTGGAAAGGAAATCCCAGCACTTCTGAGGCTTGGTCATATGAAACTTTGCAGCTTTCACTCAAGCCTTTTCGAACACCGTCTCCTGAGAGATCACCTAAAAGGTCTGACTACCCTGAGACTACCACACTGGAGAGGCCACACGCACAAGCTCCAGTCCATGGTCCTGACACCACCTCACACCATCCCCACCAAGGACAAACCATTATTAAAAGGTGACTGCCAAGCAGTTATATACCATACATAAATTTAAGAAATAGGTTTTTATATTTATAACTTTAATAAATTTAATGTCAGTATTTTAACTTTTTAATTAAAAAATTTTATTGAGATATAATTGACATATAACATTATATTCCTTTCAGGCACAATAAAACGATTTAGTATTTGTAAACATTGACATGTGACCACCACAATAAATCTAGTTAACTTATTATTTTAACTTCTTATTTTGAAATAAAATCAGACTTTCAGTAAAACAGTAAAAAGATTTCTTTTCACCATTCACCCACATAAATGTTAACATTTCACGTAACATTTACTTGCTTTGCTCTTTTTATTCTGAAATGTGTGCATAAATACCTTTGTATGTATTTCCTAGAAACAAGGACAGGCTTACCTGTATACCCAGCATTACTGAACATCAGAAAGTTATCACTCATACAACATTATTATATAATTTTAAGACCTATTCAAATTTTGCCAACTGTGTCACAAACGTTCCAGTTTACCATTCTGGGATAGGGAACTCCTAATGGTCCTCCCTTCCACCATTACTCAGCTGGATTCACATTTTTTCTGTGGGACTATTTCAGGGAATCCACTTCCTCTGTTTCCATTTATTTTTTTTTTTTTTTTAAAGATTTTAATTTTAAATAGGCTCTACACCGACCATGGGGCTTGAACTACAACCCCAACATCAAAAGTGGCATGCCCAACTGAGCCAGCCAGGCACCCCCTGCACATACTTTTTTTTTTAAGTAGGCTCCACCCTCAAAATAGTGAGGGCTTGAACTCACCACCCTGCATCAAGACCCTCTGTTCCAATTTCTTTACTGGTTACAATTTAGGTTGCAACTGACAGAAATTAACTCAGGCTCCTATGAGCAAAATAGAGGAATTTAGAAGAAACAGAAACATGTCACAGAGCCAGGTATGGGAATGCAGCTATCCCTGAGGAAATGCAATCAAGGCTTTCTCTTATCTGACTCCACGGACTCAACTTCCCTCGCTTCATTCTCCTTCTGCAGACCACCTGTTCTCAGCTTTCCCCACAAATACTAGGTTAGCATGTGACCATTCCAGCTCTACAGGAAGATTCAGACTGAGCTCTCTTCCTCCCAGTCTGGAAATCCCAGGAGAGAGGATCTGACTGGCCAGCTTGAGCTAGGCGAATACTACAACATGGGAGGCAGAGCTCTATCACTGCGGATGGGGGACAATTCGCCCTTAAATAAGAGGCTAGTCAGGGAAGGGAGCCTAATGAAAGGATCTTACTACATCTGTAAACTGGTGCAGCTGAAAAGATCATAGGGAGAAAAGTGTCTTCACTATGAACAGTTAACTCCACAGGTTGCCCATATATCTGGGAGAACTTTATATACATTTACTGAGAGATTATATGCCAAATACTGTACTAGACTTTGGGAAATTAACAATGTATAAAACAGATACTGACTTCGCCAAATGGGTAGTTTAGTGGGAGACAAAATATTAAACAGCAATTACAACATAAACTAAGTTACTATGACTGGGATCATGCAGGATGCTGTAAGATTACCTACAAGGGGAAACCCACCCAGACTTGAGAGATCAAGGAATGCTTCTTGGGAGATAAGTCCTGTCTAAGATGGGCCTTCAGGTAAATAGGACTTAGCATGGAAAGAGTCGAACAAAAGGTTCTAGGCAAAGGTAATAAATGATGCGGGAAACAAAGGCAAAAGAACAGTTAAATTTCCTTACTACCTACAGCCCGTTGACAAGTCCTTGAAACAGGCAGAGTGACCTTCCTCTAGGGGCTCAGCTGCGTTGATGTTAATACTTTGCTAAGGTCCAAAGTCAATCTCAACCGAACTCCCCAGGATCCTGTAAGTCAACTTCAACGTATAAAAAATACCCTTGGAAACTTCCTCTATCTCTACCATCCTCCCCCAAGCTACATGGTGGCAATCGTCGTCCCCTAAGCATATGGCCCACCGATACTCATCTGAAGGGTCTCATGACTGAGTTTTTACTAGACAGTAATAGATGACCTTTTCCTAACAATAGCTAGTCCCCTCAAGGTCCTGGAAACCTTGCTCCAAAATACCTTGGAGGCTTGTGCTGTCCCCAACCCCCTCCCAACTTGAAAGCATACAATGGGCCACTGCCTCCCAGTGCAGCTCTTTCCGCCCAGGGGTCCTGTGCCCGTGCTGTAACAAAACCACCTTCTTTGCACCAAAGACGGCTCAAAAATTCTTTCCTGGGAGCCTGCGTGGCTCAGTCCGTTCCGGGGCTGCCTTGGGCTCCGGCCATGATCTCAGAGCCCTGGGATCCATCCCCGCACCTGGCTCTCAGCTCAGCCGGGAGCCTGCTTCCCCCTCTGCCCCTCCCAGCGCTCATGCTTCCGCGCTCTCGCTCGCTCGCGCTCTGCAACAAAATCTTAAAAAAAAGAGTTCTTTCTTGGCCGTGGGCTCCAAACCCCGACCGTTTCTACGTCAATAAGTATCTTTACAAAGGACGCAAGGCAAGAGAAAACGCCCACTGGAGAGAGCGAAAGTTGGATGCCCCGTAACAACCGCGGCGTAGGAAAGAGGGGGTGAGGGGGCCCAACCCGGAAAGACGGGCAGGGGTCAAGCCGCGCGCGGGCCGGTGCAAGGCAGCTGGCCGGCCGAGCAGCGCAGAGACTAGCACTCCGGCGGCCGCGGGCAGGGAATGAATGAACGGCCCAGGAAGCCGCGCACTCCCCGGGTCCCGCTCTTCCACAGCGCGCTCGGCCTCCCTCCTCCGGCCTGTCGGCGGGGTCTCCCTCCCCGGCTGCGGCGCACGCGGAGAAGCCCCCAGCCCCGCGCCTCCGCCCGGTCGCGCGCCCCCTCACCAGGACTCGGGCCCCGCCGCCGTGTGAGGGCGGCTCTCCGCGGCGCTCTCCTGCCCGGGCGGCTCGAAGAAGGAGTTCAGCGCTCTCTGAAAAACACACACAGCCGTGAGACCCGGGCGCCCCCCGGCCCGAGGTAAAGAGGACGAAGAGAGCGGCGAAGCCTACTTCCATCTCCCAGTCGTTCTCGGCCAGGTAGCACTGCGCCACGGCGGCGTCGCAGCTCGCGACCGAAGCGAACTCCACACACAGCAGTCGCCGCTTCTTCACCTCGGGCTCGCCGTCTGCCCGCTCCGCCTCCGAGCCGCTCGGCCTTTCCATCGGCTCGCCCCGGCCCCACCGCGCCCCTCACCAGGGCGGGAGGGCGGACGTTCGATCTGCGCAGGCGCCCGCCGCCCCGCGCACCCTCCTCAACCGCCCGGCCGGAAACGCGCTCCGCCCCCGGAGGGCGATAGGCGTGGCTGCGCCGCGGGAGAGGCGGCCGGGGCGGGGCGGGGCCCACGGCGCGTGCGCGGTCACAACGGGGCGGGGCGGGGCGCGGCGTCGGAGCGCGAGGCGCTGGGGTGCTGGCGGCCGGGGCGCGAGCAGCTGGCGGCCGAGCGCCCAGCGGGCGGTGAGGGCGCGGCTTTCCTCGCCCCGCTTGTCCTTGCTCGTTCGCGGACGTCGGGCCCCCGCCCCCCGGCTCGCCCGGGCGTCCTTCCTGCGTTGTGCCCGGGAGCCGCGGCGGCCCACGATGAGCTGCCTGACGCAGAATGTGCGGGAGCTGATGAAGGCGATGACCCGTGTCCCCGGTTTTGATAGAGTTTTGGAAAAGGTATTGGGTGGAAGCGTTGGCTTCTACAGAAAGCACGATGCTGAGTGCGGGTTGCGCGGAATTGGTGTCTCTCGCCCGATTCTGTTGGACTGCCGCGGCAAATGCACCGACTAGTAATGACCGCGTGTCAGGCCAAGCGCGTAGCGTGTTTCGCGGGAACGGACATAACTGAGTTCAGATCTGCCTCGATTTACCGTTGGGTTCCTTCCGGATCAGACCCACTGCCGGTTGAAAGTATGCTAAGTCGAAAGTGCATGTACTCCGCCTGGCCTGCGCGGCTTAGCTGCGCCAGTGTTGAGGGTGCGCAGGTCACTTCTTAGCCTGCAGCTGGGCAGAATCGTCCAACTGCGCCTGTTTCGTAAAAAGTGTTGAGTGTCTCCTGTAGTTTACTGAGGACTGTACTGCAGCTGAAAAGGGAAATGGTTGTATAGGTACAGAACTTTGTTTTATTTTTTGTTGTTGTTTGCTTTTAGAGAGAGAGAACGCCAGCGGGCAGGGAGGGGGAGAGAGAGAACCTTAAGCAGGCTCCGGGCCCAGTGCGGAGCCCGAGGCGGGGCTCGATCTCCCGTGAGATGCAGCCTGCCGGGCGCTCTGTGCTCATGACCTGAGCCGAAGTCGAGAGTCCGAGGCTTGACCCACCGAGCCACCCAGACACCCCTAGTTAAAGAATAATTTTGAGTGTAGTCGCTCACCCTCCTGCTGTAGCCTGGGGCTGGCTGGGAGCTACTGCCCCCTCACTGCCACTGCCCGGCATGTCGAGAGCGTGGCAGTGTATGACTAGCTTGGGAAAAGATCCAGATTCAGAATTCGAAGTTTCTGTTGGATGTGTAATGCTGTCACACCATCGGAAAGTTGAAAAATCTTACGCCAAACTGTCATAAGTCAGGGAATGTTTAAATGATTATCAGTTGTGAAGACAGAATTGCTTGGTTTCAGAGCGGGAAAGGACTTTAGAGTTCGAGCCTTCAACAAGCAGGTACCCCTAGTGCTCTGAGGAAGAGAGTAAGAGACAGTGTCTACGCTTAAGATGCCCTTGCCCGGACGCCTGGGTGGCTCAGTCGGTGAAGCGTCTGCCCTAGGCTCAGGTCATGATCCCGGGGTCCTGGGATCGAGCCCCGCATCGGGCTCCCTGCTCAGCAGGAAGCCCGCTTCTCCCTCTCCCACTCCCCCTGCTTGTGTTCTCTCTCTCACTGTGTCTCTCTCTGTCAAATAAATAAATAAAATCTTAAAAAAAAAAAAAAAAGATGCACTTGCAACCTCGAGGATTAGAAAATAAGTAATCGCAGTAAGGTAGGAAAGCCAAGTTCCAGGTAGAGTGGTGCTACCTGGAGTCAGGCAGGGTTGGCGTCTGTCCGCGTGGCGCATGAACAGACTAGCCCAGATTCCTAGTTTTCAGTGTCTTTGTAGAAATCGTGTTATGTAGGATCATTTATAAATAAACATGAATAACAGAAGCCCTTGGTTATGTCAGATTTGGAAGACATTAACCTAAGAACTTTTAGGTTTTTTCTAAATATTTTAAAGTATGCATGCCTGTTCCCCCCCCTTTTTTTTTTCTTCTTAGAGAGGGAGGGGGGTCAGGAAGAGGCTGAGGGAGAGGGAGAGAATCTTAATTAAGCAGGCTCCATGCCCAGCACAGAGCCAGATGTGGGATTTGATCTCACAACCCTGAGGTCATGACCTGAGCCGAAATCGAGAGTCAGACGCTTTACTGACAGAGCCACCCAGGCACCCCTGCTTGTTTTCCTTCTGATGAGGAACGAGTATTGGGAAATTGCCAATACGTAATTTAAAAGTGGAGTTTAAACACAGACCAACTGCTGTCATTTGTAGGAAGAATGTAGGCTGTTGGACCAAAGTCTTCCTCCTGGAAACAACATTTGGGCTATATTTTCAACATGTAAGTAACTTTCCCTAATTATATCCAAGGGCTTTTGTGAAAAACATAGGAAATAATACTTAGACAAATGTATTTAATGTTTTCAAATAGCAAACACTATAAAATCCAAGGATATGCTACTTTTTAACAGTAACTTTTTGAGAGAGATAATATGCAACAAAAGAAGCACTGGAAGCAGGGGAAGAGTGTTCCAGGCAGGGGAACAGCCAACGTAAAGGCTCTGAGACTTTTAAACACCGTGTGCTTACAGCAATTCCAGAGGAATCCCAGGCGGGCGAGCTGGAGGTGAGATCTCACATACGGCTTCATTGTTACTGTAAGGACTTAGGTTTTTACTTCAAGGGGTTTGCACAGAAGACTGACAGAACTTGACGTGTGGCTGGGGCAGTCCCATTGCTAATGAGCGAGCAGACACAAGGCCGGCCAGGGCGGGAGCAGGAAGGTGAGGGGGAAGGCAGCTGCCACGGCTGGAGAAGTGACAGCTTGGGCCACAGTGGCAGGGTGAGGAGTCGTGGATGGGGGCTAGGGATGTGACTGGGTCCTGGCCATGTCGGAAGATACAGCGGACAGGGTTTGCTGATGGAGGGCGAGTGAGGACAGAGGAGTGAGTACTCCAGGCTGGGGGCAGCTTTCCCTCTCAGGCTGTTTGTCCCTCGAAGACCGTCTAGCCAACAACTATCTGAGATTGCGCGTGGCTTGCGTGGCTTGCATCGCTCACTAGACTTCTCGCTTTCTCCCCCTGCCCCGCCCCCCAGAGTTACACTGCCTACAGCTTGAGCACTAGTATTCGTATGCTCAGAAAGGAACCAGACTGCAGAAGGTTACGCAGGGGATCTGATCCGATCACCTTCAGAAAGGCACCTGCTCATTCAGTTTGTTCAGGCCTCGCAAACGAAGCAGAGTTTAATTCTGATGGCGAGAAGAGCAGGTGGGCTGTGGTCCGTTCCAGTAATGACATTTATGTTGAGTACGCTGAGCCAGACGCCGTATTAACAGTTTACCTACATAGTTCCTGTAGTCCTCCTGACCATGCTGGGAGGTAGGTACTCTATGCAGGAGACAATTGAAGCTAACTTTCCCAAGGCCTTACAGCTAGGCAGTGGGGTCTAATCCCGTGTCCGCTCCAAAGCCCATGCTGGTGACAGTCTGATAGTGCGTAATGTTAGAGAACCTGTCCTCTAGCTTGCAGGGTGAAGCTGAAAGCAGGTGTGGCCTTGGGTAGTCTTGTGAGGCTGAGTGATCAGTTGACCCTAAGACTCCGGTGGGCCCTGGAAAAGAAGCCAGCAAACGGATGGTGGAGTGGCCAGTGGAGGAGGAGGAAACCCAGAAGGTGGGCTTGGGAGTTAGGGAAGGGCCAGGAAGAACTGAGAGGGGCTGAAACGTATCCACTGAGTTTAATAATTAGGTCATTCAGGGACTGAATTTAGTAAGAGAGACAGTTCCAATTGGGCAATTTTAAGAAAGATCCATGTGAAACTATACAAACCGACTTGCAGTTTGATGGCTGTGTTCGAGTCACAGCTTTAACAGGAAGGATGAGAACTCAAGTGTTCTGTGACACGCCAGGCCTTTCTCTCGTTGCTCAGCTTGAACGTTATCTTAATCTTGACAGAACCTACGAGGACAGTGCTGCTATGTCCACTTTACAGGGGGGAGACCTCGGTGAAGGATCCAGCCTGAGTGCTCCTCACCATCCCTCTACAGCCGCCCGTGTTAAACACACACGCATGCTGCACACCCGAGCTGCGGGCCTGCCCCCGCAGCGTGACCCGCGCAGGCCCTGAACATAACTGTGCACGTTCACACACTGTCCGCAGACACCTCTTCTGGT
>NW_028052133.1:0-8929 GCF_054177405.1 Leptonychotes weddellii
CATATCAGTGAGATCATATGATACATGTCTTTCTCTGTTTGACTTATTTCACTCAACATAATACCCTCCAGTTCCATCCACGTCGTTGCAAATGGCAAGATCTCATTCCCTTTGATGGCTGCATAATATTCCATTGTGTATATATACCCCATCTTCTTTAGGAGATAGAATTCTTATAAGACCAGATTCGTTTTCCTAATGTTTTAGACAGTTGAACAGCTTGTTAGACATTTTATAATATTTAATGGTTTAGGGGTCATAAATTACAAATTACTTTTTAAATTTATTTTATATTTACAGATATCCACCAGAAGCACCAGAGCTTCAAATCCGAAAAATGGCTGACTTATGCTTTTTGGTGCAGCATTATGATTTGGCTTATAGCTGCTATCATACTGCAAAGAAAGATTTTCTTAATGATCAAGCAATGCTTTATGCAGCTGGTGCCTTGGTTGGTATTCTATAATACTATAATTTCTTACTTCTGTTATCATAAATGATTTAGAAATTTCTGTTTATGAAATGGCAAGCAAAATACCTAGGGATGAAGTTGTACTCAAAGAGGATATAATGCTTTATAGGTTTTGAATTAGTTTATGCTGAATTGATGGATTTTCCTCAAACTAGTATATTTAAGTATATCATATATGAGAGTTGATGTCTTAGCTTTGGCTAGTACATTCTAATTTTTGTATATGCAGAATTTAATTTGAATTTCAGTTATTATATTGAGTGTAACTTTTTTTTTAGCAGATGCTTTTAGACCTATTGAAAAATCTTTTAAAATTGCTTAAATGCTTTTTTTTTTGACGTATGACTATATATATCAGTTAAGAACATGTACTTTGGTGTGAGACAGACTGTCATCTGAGGCAAATATTGAACATCCCTAAGCCTCAATTTTTTTGCCTGTTAAATGTGAATCCTAATGGCATAAGGTTAGATAAGGTATAAGGCCTGTGCTGTGTCTAGCACACTGCTTTGTATATAAAGAACTGTAAGCATCAACTATGTTAGTTTTTATAATTGATATGTAAACCTTGGTGTGGCAGTATTTTTTTTTTTTTTTTTAGAGAGTGAAAATGAGTGGGGGGGAGGGGTAGAGGGAAGAGGGGGAAAGAGAATCTTAAGCAGGTTCCATGCCCAGCAGGGAGCCCGATGTGGGGCACCATCTCATGACCCTGAGATCATGACCTGAGCCGATATTCAAGAGTTAGATGCTTAACCGACTGAGTCACCCAGGTGCCCCCAGAAAGAATTTTCTATACTTGTTTGCCTTATAACATATTTTTTAAAAGTTGTCATACATAAATGCATAATCTGCTTTCTGTGTGTAGAAAAGAGTAAAATTAACACTGTTCCTTTCTACATAATCACTTTAAAAATATATAAGCTTGTAAACAAAAGTGTGAAGAACAAAAATGTATAAGAATAAATATTTCATTGGAAATTATGTAGACACTCGTTTAATAATTGCCATTTATTTTGCATGTGTTTTAATATTATGTATGTATAAAACTAAAATAGGTAACTTAATGTAAAGCTAAAATAGCAAAATTATATTTTTCTTTTTATTTCTGTAATATTTTTAATGAAACACGTCTGCTAACTTTTGAAAACCTTGTTCAGGAACTGAAATCTTTATGAGTTGAAGTGCTTAAAAACTTATATGATTTGTCCTTGGCTAGACATTCTGTAATCTCATCTAAAATAATGACTGTATGAATATGAAATCATAAATACTTAATGTTATTTCATAAATATTTTACAACATAGGTATGAATTTATAACATGTACATTATATAACTGCTAATTGAATATTTGTATATAGGTAGAATTTTATAAAGGTAGGGCAAAAGATTTCTGTGGTTTTATGGTATGTAAGCTTTTTCATTTTTATCTACAATCTGTTAAATACCATATTTAAATCATTTAGGTAGAGGTATTAGTAGCAACTATATGAGAGAAAATAGTTTCGCCCTGGAAAATAAAGTCATATCTCCTATAACATAATATATGAATACCTGAAAATTCTTGTAGTCTATAAAAACTGCCCTAAAAATAACAGGCTTTGGAGAAAAATAAGGTTGGGACAGTTCTTAAAACCTGTATATGTATCTTTGAAACCAGACTACAAACAAAAACATAAAATGTGTTTGTTCCTTGCGAGGTGATCTATGTAATGTAGTCAGGCTACTCCAGCATGGCTAGAAGTTACCTCAAGGAATAAAAAACATACACAAAACCAACATGTAAATACTAGCTGGAAGTAGAGGTGGAGGAGAGTAGCCTAACCAGTGGACATGCCATAAAGTAGAACAGGGAGGGAAGTGCAGCTGCCTTGAGCCAAGAACTGTGCAAATACACTGGGTGTGTACTTCTCTGGAGAGAGGATCTGTGTGCACTGAAGTGTAGGTGGTCATTTTCTGTTTTCTTAAAATACAGATGAAAAGAGCTCCTGCCTGTGCAACAGCTGAGGTATATTTCTGTACAATATAGCATTCTACCATATATTCAATACGTATTTGCTTTTTTGTATAATAGAAGCATATGTATATTCATTATGTATATTAGTTAAATTATAAAGTAGCTAAAACATGCTTCAGAGCTGTAGTATATTTTGTCACATGGATATAAGCTGAGGCTTATTCCTTTCCTGCCAAAGGTTATAATTTTATATTTGCTATTTTTGATCCCCTTGTCTAAGAAAAATTGTTTATAAATGAACACAAATTTTATTTGTACTGCTACCACTTTCCTATTTACCATTCACGTATTAGCTAATTGATAAGGTCAGAATGTATCATAGTAGAACAGACCATACTGCCTGCCTTTTTAGCTAAAAATTGAAGATATTTAGTTATGGTAACTTTAAGTTAAATATCATAGCAAAACTAGTAATAGGAACTTTTTTTTTTAAGATTTTATTTATTTATTTGACAGAGAGAGACAGCGAGAGAGGGAACACAAGCAGGGGGAGTGGGAGAGGGAGAAGCAGGCTTCCCGCAGAGCAGGGAGCCTGATGCGGGGCCCGATCCCAGGACCCCGGGATCACAACCTGAGCCGAAGGCAGACGCTTAACGACTGAGCCACCCAGGCGCCCCTAGGACCTTTTTTTTTTAAGAGGGGGAGCGTGCATGCATGTGCAAGTGAGGGGGGGAAGAGGAGAGGGAGATGGAGAGAGAGCATCTTAAATAGACTCCACGCTGAGCACAGAGCTTGACCTCACAACCCTGAGATCATGACCTGAGCCAAAATCAAGAGTTAGACACTTAACCGACTGAACCACCCAGGTGCCCCAGTAATAGGAATTCTTAAGGAAATATTGGGTTTTTGGTTTTTTTTTTGTAGTTTAATCTGTCATAACTACCTTAACTAACTGAAGGCTAAGTAGATCACTCCTTGATGAAAATCTTTGTAAAAAGTATTAATCCACATCAAAGACTATGAGACATGATTTAATGGATTATTGAACATCACATGGTAACTTCGGGTGATCATTTTGAATGTTCTCACCAGATCTGTAGAAATTATGTCAGTTTTGTTTGATGTATATTGATTTAATATTTCTTGCAGAATTAAGTTAGAACATAACTTAGAATTTGGGGGCATATTTTTTTCTTCTACGATTTTTTCTTAGTACCCTTTCGTGAATGTATTGATATATAATATATATAATTTGTATATAGTAAATATGTGTTTCTGTACAATATAGCATTCTACCATATATTCAATACGTATTTGCTTTTTTGTATAATAGAAGCATATGTATATTCATTATGTATATTAGTTAAATTATAAAGTAGCTAAAACATGCTTCAGAGCTGTAGTATATTTTGTCACATGGATATAATATATTTTAATTCAGCTTATTCATTAAATTTTGGAACAAATACTACTGGACACCAAGGATAGAAATCCATTCTGAAACAGATACAGTTTATATTATCATGGAACCTATAGTCTGTCGGGTTAAAGGTTTTAATCATTCTCCCAATTTTTAGATAATTATTTGGTTTTTTCTATTTAAAAAAATGTTGTAGAGAAATACATTTATTCATTCTAAAAGTGGATTGGCATTAACAGTTCCCCCCCCAATTTCTGAAAGTTTCATTTATTTCTAGTTAAATTTTTATTGAAACTTAGTCTATAAGAGGACATAGTAGTGTAACGAAGGCCAAAACCCCGTAATTTAGTCTTCATTTCTAAATTCCTTAGCACCATTGTGTATTATTTGCGTTATTAACTAAAAGCATAGACGTCAACAACAGAATGGCTTTTAAAAGTGAAATAAAAAGTCCTAGAAAATTGACAGTAATATAGATCTAAGAAATGGTCTTTTGTGCCTTTTGTATGGTATAGGATATAGAATGTGTAAGTAGCTAAAATATATATGGTGCAAGTTGTGAGCTCTGCTATCATGCTAGTAATTAGAAAGAGATGTACTTTACCTTATCTCTCTCTGTATGGTCCTATCATCAGTCTGTTTACTCATTGAGGGATAAGGAAGAATAGGGAGGAGGTGGTAGCGGAATCTTAAACTAGGTACACCTTGTAGTTGTATATACCATAACTCAATGTGTTTATCAGGTCTTCTTGAAAAATCTTATTTAAATACTGAATGACAGACTTTGGTATTTGACTAGAGAATTTAAAAACTAAAAGCATATACATATATTTTTCAAGTCTGCATTAATCCATGAAATTTATACATGTGCATACTTAAAAATTCTAACAAACTTCAGTCCAATTTGTAGGCTTCCAAATGCTTAATAATAAATATTTCTCCTTTTGAAGTAGTGTAAATAATGTCTTTTTCTTTAGGAAATGGCAGCAGTGTCCGCTTTTCTTCAACCAGGAGCACCTAGGCCATACCCTGCGCATTACATGGATACAGCAATCCAGACATATAGGGATATCTGCAAGTAGGTGACTAGAATGTTTATGTTCTATCCATTTAGAGGTAAATTTAACACTAATATTGTTATTAGGTATAAATGGTTCTTTGTTTTTCATGCTTTAAATTTAAACAAGCTCCCAAATCAAGTTAATATACTCAGAGACAAGATGAGGTGATTTTTTAAAACTAGTGTTTTATTACGTCCTTTCTCTTCCTATTTTGTTTGGATTTGTGGTTAGGAATTTGTTATATGTAATGTTGAGGTTATATGTTACAGTGAGGGTGATTTTATTGTGGGGACATTTCTAACCTAAACTACTCTTAAGCCAGGGGTTAGCCATTCTGAACTTTTCTTGTTAAATAGGCAGAACACAAAGAGTTAAATAATAGTCCAGGGAAGAAAATGAGAAGTGTTTTGTACACATAATGAGCTCTGTCAGAACTCCATAGGAGTTAGAACTTGCCACCTGTGAGGAGACTGAACTGATCCAGAAAGTGGTCAGAGAGGTTTCATAGGATTTTTGAGGAATGGATCTGAAAGAAAGGTGGTTGGGATTTGACAGCCATGAAGACATTTCAGGAATTGGGATTGGCAGAAATATTGTTTTGGATGCGTCATCACTGGTGAAAGGAAATAGAGTCCTGGCTAGGTTAGAGGATGTATATGAAAAGGTGTTTTGAAAGGTATTGGTGTGGGGAGCCTTCATTCTCATTTATCATTGTTATTGTTTTTTTTTTTTTTTTTTTAAAGATTTTATTTATTTATTTGAGAGAGAGAATGAGATAGAGAGAGCATGAGAGGGGGAGGGTCAGAGGGAGAAGCAGACTCCCTGCCGAGCAGGGAGCCCGATGCGGGACTCGATCCAGGGACTCCAGGATCATGACCTGAGCCGAAGGCAGTCGCTTAACCGACTGAGCCACCCAGGCGCCCTATCATTGTTATTGTTAAGCTGTAGTTAAAATTTATGTAGTTGCAAATGGAGAGTTCTTGAATATTCTGTAGAGGCTTGACATAATAAGTTATTTTTCAGAAAGATTGATCTGACTGTTCTATGTAGAATGGATGGGTTGGAAGACAGATATAGAGGTAATTCCGTCTCTTATAATATTATTTAAGGAGTAGTGATAGTAATAAAGCAGTGCGTTTACAACACAGCACTAATAATCATTAGCATTTTTTTGTGTGCCCGGCATTTGCCACTATGCCAAAATAATTTACACATTCATTGAATCTTCATAACAAATCTGTGAAATACAGATGAGGAGAATGAAACTTAAAGAGTTTAACTTGCCTTAGGGCTACAGCTAATAAGTGGTGGAGCCAGTTTTGGATCCCACCTCTTAAAGTTTACAATCTATTCTAGAATGTATTTAGAGATTCTGGCAGCAGATACAGCCCTCTGTGAGAACACATAGTTACTGTGATGTAACAAGGTATTACTGTAGTGCTAATTATATTTTTCTTGTCTTTTTTTTTCTTTAGGAATATGGTATTGGCTGAGAGATGTGTATTGCTTAGTGCTGAAATCTTAAAAAGCCAAAGCAAATATTCAGAGGCTGCAGCTCTTCTAATACGGTTGACTAGTGAGGTACTGAAAATGTGTAGTATTTATTTACTTCAGTAACGTTTCATAAATTTTAAAAAATGTTTCTTTTTTTTGAGAGGGTGTGCAAAACATGAAAGTAGAGGGAAATTTCTTTTTGGGAGTTTACAATATGGCTACTTATTTGTTGAATTAATTTTAAATGTATTTTAAAAATATTTTATGAATTTATTTTATTTCTATATTTTAAGTCTACATTATTAACTACCAACATGTACATCTTTTATGAATTAGATTTTGACTTATGCATAGCAATATTGATTTATTTAGGATCTTTTTTTGTTTTTTAATTTTTTACTTTGAGTATAGTTGACATTCAATGTTAACATTAGTTTCAAACGTACAACATAGTGATTCAACTTCTCTATACTTTAGGTTCTGCTCACTACAGGTGTAGTTACTCTCTGTCACATACAACAGTATTATAGCATCATTGAGTATATTCCTTATGCTGCCTTTTATTCCTGTGACTTATTCATTCCATAACTGGAAACCTGTATCTCCCACTCCCCTTCACTTCTTTTGCCCATTTCCTTATTCCCTTCCCTCTGGCAACCTTCAGTTTGTTCTCTGTATTTATAGGTCTGATTCTGCTTTTTTTTAATTCATTTGTTTTTAAGTTTCCACATATGAATGAAGTCATATGGTCTTTGTCTTTCTCAGTCTGACTTGTTTCACTTAGTATAATACCCTCTAGGACCATCTATATGTTGTTGCAAATGGCAAGAGTTCATTCTTTTTTACGGCTGTGAATGTTATATTGTATATATATAAACCACATCTTTCTTATCCATTTGTCTATCCGTGGACACTTGGGTTGCTTCCATATTTTGGCTATTGTAAATAATGCTGCAACAAACATAAGGGTCCATATAGTTCTTTGAATCAGTGGTTTCATTTTCTTTGGGTAAAAACCCACTAGTGGAATTATTGGATCATATGATATTTCTATTTTTAGTTTTTTAGAGGAACTTCCATACTGTTTTCCACAGTGGCCATAACAATTTGCATTCCCAGCAGGGCATGAGGGTTCCTTTCTCTCCACATCCTCGCCAGTATTTGTTATTTCTTTTCGTTTTTATTTTAGCCATTCTGACAGGTGTAAGGTGATATCTCATTGTGGTTTTGATTTGCATTTCCCTGATGATGAGTAATGTTGAGCATCTTTTCATGAGTTTGTTGGCCATCTGTATGTCTTCTCTGGAAAAATGTCTATTCAGGTCCTCTTCCCACTTTTTAATGGGATTGTTTATGTTTTGGTGTTGAGTTGTTAAGTTCTTTATATATTTTGGATATTAATCCCTTATTGGGTATATCATTTGCAAGTATCTTCTCCCAATCATTAGGTTGCCTTTTTTGTTTTGATGGTTTCTTTTCACTATGCAAAAGCTTTTTATTTTGATGTAATCCCAATAGTTTATTTTTGCTTTTGTTTCCTTTGCCTTAGGAGACATATCTAGAAAAATGTTGCTATGGTCAATGTCAGAGAAATTACTGCATTATCTTCTAGGATTTTTATGACATCAGGTCTCACATTTAGGTCTTTAATCTATCTTGAGCTTATTTTTGTGTATGGTGTAAGAAAGTGATCCAGTTTCATTCTTTTCCATATAGTTGTCCAGTTTTCCCATCACCATTTATTGAAGAGACTTTCCCCTGTTGTATATTCTTGCCTCCTTTGTCATAGATGGATTGATCGTATAAGGATGAATTTATTTTTGGACTGTCTACTCTGTTCCATTGGTCAAAGTGACTCATTTTTATGCCAGTACCAGGCTGTTTTGATTTTTAGAGCTTTGTAGTGTGTCTTATAATCTGGAATTCTGATATCTCTAGCTTTGTTCTTTTTTCTCAAGGTTGCTTTGGGGTCTTTTGTGGTTCCATACAAATTTTAGTATTATTTGTCCTATTTCTGTGAAAAATGCAGTTGGTATTTTGGTGGGGATTGTATTGAATCTGTAGATTGCTTTGGAAGTATGGTAATTTTAATAATAGTAATTCTTCCAGTACATGATCATGGAATATCTTTCCATTTATTTGTGTCATCTTCAATTTCTTTTTTTTAATCTTTTTTTATTATTATGTTAATCACCATACATCATTAGTTTTTGATGTAGTGTTCCATGATTCATTGTTTGCGTATAACACCCAGTACTCCATGCAGAACGTGCCTTCTTTAATACCCATCACCAGGCTAACCCCATCCCCCACTCCCTTCCCCTCTAGAACCCTCAGTTTGTTTCTCAGAGCCCATAGTCTCTCATGGTTGGTCTCCCTCTCCGATTTCCCCCCCTTCATTCTTCCCCTCCTGCTATCTTCTTTTTTCTTCTTTTTTTAACATGTAATGTATTATTTGTTTCAGACGTACAGGTCTGTGATTCAACAGTCTTACACAATTCACAGTGCTCACCATAGCACCCAATGT
>NW_028052134.1:0-401 GCF_054177405.1 Leptonychotes weddellii
CTTATTACCTGCTATATGATATACCATGTTTGTCATATACCCAAGTTCTAGATATGTGCAAATCTGTCACTATGCTCTCAATCCTTGTCTGTCCGTCTCCATACCACCATAACTGTCTTAAAAAACTAAAACTTCATATGATCTCTTGAAATCAGGTAGAGCAGGTTTTTCCTCACAGTAACTTCTCAAAAATATTTTATCTACCTTCAGTCCTTTAGTCTTCTCTTTAAGATCCTATTTTCAAATTTTGTAAAAAAAAAAACAAAACCTGTTGTGGATTTTTATTTGAGAGAGAGAGAGAGAGAGGGAGAGAGAGCAAGCAAGAGAGCCCAAGCAGGAGGAGAGGCAGAGGGAGAGGGAGAAGCAGGCTCCTGATGTGGGGCTTGATCCCAGGACCCCAA
>NW_028052135.1:0-401 GCF_054177405.1 Leptonychotes weddellii
GGCGCCTGGGTGGCTCAGTCGTTAAGCGTCTGCCTTCGGCTCAGGTCATGATCTCGGGGTCCTGGGATCGAGCCCCGCATCGGGCTCCTCGCTCCGCGGGAAGCCTGCTTCTCCCTCTCCCACTCCCCTTGCTTGTGTTCCCTCTCTCACTGTCTCTCTCTCTGTCAAATAAATAAATAAATAAATTCTTAAAAAAAAAAAAAAAATAGCGATAAATGGTGAAATGCATACAATCTTTTTTTACAATTAACTGATACATTTTTCATTCCCCTTATATAATGATGCTTTTATTTAGGTCAGCATTATCAAATAGGTTATTTAGATTATCTAATAGAAACATAAAATGAACCATATATATGATTTTTAATTTTTTAGTAGTCACATTAAAAAAGCTTAAAAAA
>NW_028052136.1:0-401 GCF_054177405.1 Leptonychotes weddellii
GCGCAGCCGCGTGTGCAAGAGCCGCCTGTGTGCAGGCGAGTGTGCGAGAGCTGCGTGTGTGCCGCCGTGTGTGTGCAGCCAAGTGTGAGAGCCGCGTGTGTGCCGAGCGTGAGAGCCGCGTGTGCGAGAGCCGTGTGTGTGCAGCCGAGTGTGCGAGAGCCACGTGTTCATAGACAAGTGTGTGAGAGCCGCGTGGTCATAGCCAAGTGTGTGAGAGTGCGTGTGCGCAGCCGAGTGTGCGAGAGCCGCGTGTTTGTAGACAAGTATGTGAGAGCGCGTGTGTGCAGCCGAGTGAGAGCCACGTGTTCATAGCCAAGTGTGTGAGAGTGCATGTGTGCAGCTGAGTGTGCAAGAGCCGCGTGTTCATAGCCAAGTGTGTGAGAGCGCGTGGGCGCAGCCGC
>NW_028052137.1:0-401 GCF_054177405.1 Leptonychotes weddellii
ATAAATAGATAAAATCTTAAAAAAAAAAAAAAAATCCATGAGGGGGAATATGGAAAAGAGATACACCGAAGCAATCTCTAACTTTAGTTATTGGAGAAAAAAAAAATCAACAAAACTAACCGATGGAGGGAGGAATGCAGTGGGTGCAGAGACAATCCTTGTATAAATGGAAGCTTAGTATGTGATCAAGTTAGCGTTTCAAATGAGCTGGGAAATGAGGATTTAATAATGGTTTGAGGAGAATATAGGACACATTTAAAAAATTAAGTATTCAGGAAGAAATTCCAAATATATTTGAAAGGTAAAATTAAAACCTCTAAAGGAGTCAGAAGAAAACATGAAAGGACAGATGTATACCCGAGGTAATTTTACCAAAATGGGAATCTTTATAGTAACTGTCA
>NW_028052138.1:0-401 GCF_054177405.1 Leptonychotes weddellii
AGAAGGCAATATGTTTCCATGAATATTTATTATTAGAGCTTTGACCATTGGCCCCATAAAAATATCAAGGAAAGCACATTCAATTCTACACACAGAGAGAAATCAACTAAATCTATGTATTTTAGAACAATGAGAAAAGCTGTTCCTAAAAGAGAATATATTGTATTCTAAGCATCTATAGTTTTTCTTTTTTTTTTTTTAATTTTTTTTTTTAAAGATTTTATTTATTTATTTGAGAGAGAGAGAATGAGAGACAGAGAACATGAGAGGGAGGAGGGTCAGAGGGAGAAGCAGACTCCCTGCCGAGCTGGGAGCCCGATGCGGGACTCGATCCCGGGACTCCAGGATCATGACCTGAGCCGAAGGCAGTCACTTAACCGACTGAGCCACCCAGGCGCCCC
>NW_028052139.1:0-401 GCF_054177405.1 Leptonychotes weddellii
TAGGAGATGCTCCTCTACTCAAGCTTTGAGATGATTATAGCTCTGGCTGACATCTTGATTATACCCTTGTTGAGAGACCCTAACCAAAGATACCCAGCCAAGCCACACCTGGATTCCTGAACCACAGGAACTGTGAGATAACAAATGTTTGTTGTTTCAGGAAGCTAAATTTTGGAACAATCTGTTACACAGCAACAGATAACTAATCTATCCATCTATACAATTTATCTCATTGTCTGTCCTTTCACCTATGCACAGCTTTGTAATATGGTGCACTGGTCAGGGGCACCTGGGTGGCTCAGTTGGTTAAGCGACTGCCTTCAGCTCAGGTCATGATCCTGGAGTCCCAGGATCGATTCCCGCGTCGGGCTCCCTGCTCAGCAGGGAGTCTGCTTCTCCCT
>NW_028052140.1:0-401 GCF_054177405.1 Leptonychotes weddellii
CTACAATGGTAGAAACATTAGATAGGCAAGAGACCTATCCACAGAGACCTGGCAGGCCAGAAAGGACTTGCATGATATATTCAAAGCACTAAATGAGAAAAATATGCAGCCAAGAATACTATATCCCACTAGACTGTCATTGAAAATAGGAGAGATCAAAAGCTTCCAGGACAAACAAAAACTAAAGGAATTCACGAACGCGAAAGCAGCCCTACAAGAAATATTGAAGGGGTCCTCTAAGCAAAGAGAGACCCTAAAGGCAACATAGACCAGAAAGGAACACAGACAATATACAGTAACAGTCACCTTACAGGCAATACAATGGCACTAAATTCATATCTTTCAATAGTTACCCTGAATGTAAATGGGCTAAATGTCCCAATCAAAAGACACAGGCTATC
>NW_028052141.1:0-401 GCF_054177405.1 Leptonychotes weddellii
AAAGCAGTTACAAAGTCCCACTCTGGTTCAAGGGGAGAGGAGATAGACTTGCCTCTTGGTGGGAAATGGTAAGGTTCTGGAAGAATATATGAGACCAGAAAGAGTGTTTTAGACATTTTTAATTTAAATCTTATTGAGATGATTTCAGATTCTCATGTATTTCTAAGAAATAATGCAGTAGGAACCCATGTGTTCTTTACCCAGTTTCTTCCAACGGGATCATCTTCAAAATACAGCCCCGATGATGATACTGACATAGTACACCTGTCCATTTATATTTCCCCAATTTTTGGAAAACACTATATTACACAAGTAGATGATAAAGCTGGGACAAGCCCATGTGTGTCTGGCCCAAAAGTTGTGCTCTGTACCACTGTGGTTCCCTGACATTTTTGCAAAGT
>NW_028052142.1:0-401 GCF_054177405.1 Leptonychotes weddellii
TACATCATTAGTTCTAGATGAAGTGTTCCATGATTCATTGTTCGTGCACAACACCCAGTGCTCCATGCAGAACGTGCCCTCCTCAATACCCACCACCAGGCCAACCCATCCTCCCACACCCCTCCCCTCTAGAACCCTCAGTTTGTTTTTCAGAGTCCATCTTCTCTCATGGTTCGTCCACCCCTCCGATTTCCCCCGCAAAAGGGGCCTTTCTTTCTCTCTTATCTTTCCAGGCATAGAGGTGTTCAGTCTTTAAAAGTCTGGAAGGACAGCTCAGATACTTTTGGCTAAATAATCAAGATGTATTCTTTCTTTTTATGGATTAATCATCTTACGAAATCATTCTTATAACTATCTTTTATGATCTGTATATTGCTCATCATCAAGAAATATTTTCGTGG
>NW_028052143.1:0-401 GCF_054177405.1 Leptonychotes weddellii
ATCCATTCATCTGTTGAAAGTCATCTCAGCTCTTTCCACAGTTTGGCTATTGTGGACATTGCTGCTATGAACACTGGGGTGCATATGCCCCTTCTTTTCATTACATCTTCGTCTTTGGGGTAAATACCCAGTAGTGCAATTGCTGGGTCATAGGGTAGCTCTATTTTTAATTTTTTGGAGCACCTCCACACTGTTTTCCGAAGTGGCTGTACCAACTTGCATTCCCACCAACAGTGTAAGAGGGTTCCCCTTTCTCCACAACCTCTCCAACATTTGTTGTTTCTTTCCCTGTCCATTTTTGCCATTCTAACTGGTGTAAGGTGGTATCTCAATGTGGTTTTGATTTGGATTTCCCTGACGGCTAATGATGATGAACACTTTTTCATGTGTCTGTTAGCCAT
>NW_028052144.1:0-8928 GCF_054177405.1 Leptonychotes weddellii
GCAAGACTGTTGAATCTCAGATCTGTACCTCTGAAACAAATAATGCAATATATGTTAAGAAAAAAAAAAAGAAGAAGAAGGTAGCGGGAGGGGAAGAATGAAGCAGGGGAAATCGGAGGGGTAGACGAACCATGAGAGACGATGGACTCTGAAAAACAAACAGGGTTCTAGAGGGGAGGGGGGTGGGAGGATGGGTTAGCCTGGTGGTGGGTATTGAGGAGGGCACATTCTGCATGGAGCACTGGGTGGTATGCACAATGAATCATGGAACACTTCATCTAAAACTAATGATGTAATGTATGGGGATTAACATAAGAATAAAAATAAATAAATAAATAAATAAATAAATAAAAAAGAAGTATGGCGGTAGATAATTGCTAGCTTTGATTATCACAGTTACCTTTTGGCTTTTTGTCTTTGTGCTTGCTGCCCAAAAGTTACAAGATAAGTGTTGTAGCTTCTGGCCTCACGGCCACAGTTCAGGAAGGGAGAAGGAGGGACCACCAGCTCTGCTTCCCAAGATGCCCCAGCTGACTTGCATTTCTACTCATTGTCTAGAGCTGCATCGACGGCTATTAATACAAGGGTAGGTGACAAGGGCATAGCATCAACCAATCATGATTCACTCCCAGACCTAGACACATTACTGCCCAAATAAAATCTGGGCTCTGTTTTTAGAAAGAAGAAATGTCTAATGTCTTTCTTAGGCAAACCGATAGTTTTGTGGGGGGTTTTTTAAGAATTTATTTATTTATCTGACACAGAGAGAGAGACACAGTGAGAGAGGGAACACACGCAGGGGGAGTGGGAGAGGGAGAAGCAGGCTTCCTGCGGAGCGGGAAGCCGGATGTGGGGCTCCGTCCCAGGACCCTGGGAGCCGAAGGCAGACACTTAACGACTGAGCCACCGAGGAGCCCCAAACCGATAGGTCCTGCCACAGTTAGTGGATTCCCCCACAAAGAAGTACCCATAACACATGATTGTTTGTTCCTCACTTACCAGGTTAAATCCATCCACAGTAAAATATGTACCTGATAACTGAGAAGAGTTACCATAATTTGCCTGTGTCTATGTCAGAGACATGAAAATTGCAGATGAGCCCTTGGGCAAATGCCCACCTGAACACTGGAAGCACTTAACCTTGTTTATGTGTATCTCTTAGGAGCAGAGAAGAGAAACCTGACTTCATCTTAATGAAAGCTCTTAAAGGGCACCAGGCAATAAAAGGGCACCCTTGTAACTCAACCGAGTATCCTCTTACTGCCCTGCGGACTCTGACCTAACTTCCCTCCCTGCGCAACCGCACTGCCCACTATGTCCATCCCAGCTAATTCACGATGCCACTTATCACCCTCAGCAGGTGGCAACAAACGTTCTCACAATTCCAAGCCACAGGTATCAGACACATCGACATCTAGCATCGAATGGATCATTTCTTAAATTACTTTTCAAGTTGGATGTTTTTTGTAACTATTTTCCATTTTTTTGTGGGGCCAGAGAGACCCCAGATGCATTCTAGAGTGGAAAAGTTCTCAAAAACTAACAAAAGTACAGACTTTACAAAAAGTAGAACCTTCTCAGATGGTGAAATGAAAGCACAATCAGAGAATTTTTAAATTAATTCGGAGAAAGTGGATGATTTTTTTAAAAAAAAAACCTCCTTGTGGTTGAAATCATCAAGTGATGTGGTATGGTAGAAAGAACAAAAGAATCAGAATTCCTGAATGCTAAGCCATGTTTGTCTAGCTACAAGCCCTGAGGCATGAAGCAATGCATCTACGCTAAGACTAAGGTATTTTCTGCCAACACCATAAATTTGGGTGGTGGGCATGGGGTTGACCAAAGAAATATGGTATTTTGCAGGAAGTGCTTTCTAAGTAGCTACATTGTATTTTGCAGCAAGCTTGTGAAAGATGTTACAATGTGCTCTTTAGCCTCATCTCATTTGAGTGCAATCTACTTAGTAGATTTTACAGTTGGGGAACTCGGGGATTAGAAGAGCTCAAGTCACTTAGTGTTGATTATATAGATAGAAAATCATCGAGCTAAGATTTAGGTTTGGGTCTATATGGCTCTTTCCACCATGGGATTATTGTTTACAGTTCAGAATCACATACACACACATACACACGATTGTAGTGTCTATATTTATATTCTCTAGCTTGTCCACTTTTCAAAATATCTGTCAGATCTGCCCAAAGTAATATTTTAGAATCTTTATTTTTTTAAGATTTTATTTTTTAAGTAATCTCTACACCCAATGTGGGGCTCAAATTCACAACCCCGAGATCAAGAGTCACATGCTCTACCCACTGAACCAGCCAGGTGCCCCAATATTTTAGAATCTTTAAACAAAACTCAACAATTTACTCCAATATCTCTGTCCTCTTCTGACAAATTCACTATTTTAGAAAGACACACACGCTCATACATACATGCGTATACACAAACACAGACCATTTTGGATCTTGTTTGGGGTGAACTATCAGAAGATGAATAAAGTGGCTAAAACAGAATACACAGAAAAAAAATGAAAAGAGCAAAGTTGCTGAAGCTACAAAACTTTTAGAAGCCAATAATCTTGGGACAGAGAAGTTTACTGACATTTTGGATAGATATGGAAAATCAAAGAGTTATTTGATTATGATGAGAAAATGATTCTGCCTTTTAAAAATGAGAAGGAGGGAAAAGAGCTGCATAAGCCAGGGAAGTAATTATAGTAGGATACATCTAGTCTCAGGAAAAGTTCTTTGATAACCAGAAAACACCACATTATAAAGTAAGAGATTTAATACCCCTAAGTCCATTTCAGATAGAATCTTTCCCATGCTGGAAATAATTGAAAAACAGAGTCACGCCACTGGCCACTTTATGACTTCTTTGATTTCTCCAGGCTGTTTGAAGGGTTGACTTCTGGAAAGAATGTGAAAACTGTCCATACCAATCCTGACCAGTTAATTGCCAATGAAGAAGAATTAATAACTCTGCAATTATATTAAAGGTGAAAGAGGTCCCAGGGAACAATTTTAACAACAACAACAAAAAACAATGGACTGACATAGGATAAAAGCTTGATTGGTGACAGCCATGACTATTGAGATGTTGAGCCTGAGTTCAAAGGGAGGACAAGAGCAACTTTATGTTTGACAATCTTTAGACAAGGTCATCACCCTCTACCAAGTACATACCGACTTATTCAGATATGATATTCCATTTCATATATCCTTTCTTCAACCACCAAAGTTTTATAAATGCTATCAGATTTGTTGACCATGATATATACCTGGATTTGTCCTTAAGCTTTTGCATCTAAGTGACTAATTGAGCCATCATCAAGGTACGGGTAGATTTACGACAGAGCAGCACAGATAGACTCATTCTTCTGGAGTTGTAGGTGGTTAGTCACCTTATGGAACTCATTAATCCCCAAAGCTGATAGAGCTTGAAAATAGAGATAGATCGCAAGCAGGTTTTGATAATTCTTGGATGACAGATCATAATAGGTTATTAAGAAAAGAAAGAGGTCTAACAATTATCTACTGAGCCTCTATTAGGGTTGCCACATAAAATACAGAACACCCAATTAAATGTGAGTTTCAGATAAAGAATGAACAATATTTTGATATAATTATGTCCCATGAAGAATTTGAGACATAGAGTAAAAGGTATTTATCTGAAATTTAAATGTAACTGGTTATCCTAATTTGTTTGTTTGTTGCTTGTTTGCTTGCTTGCTTGATGTTGCTAAATCTGGTAGCCCTAGTCTCTATTGGTGTGTCAAGTCCCAGCCCACGTGGGGTTAGTTTCTTAATTGTTAATAACAGTAAGAAAAAAATGCATGTCCTAAAAATCATTATGTTAAATCTCTTAAGTCACTCAAAGTCAAAAATACTGAATTTTATATCATGGTACTATCTCCATTTTCCCTCAGTGTTGAAAAGTTCTCTAAGTACAAGTTGTTAATATTTCCCAAATGCTTCAACATCCCTGCCACATTCTGATGAATAATATTTTCCATTTACTCAAACTCATTAATTTCCATTTTTTCTCCCTCAAACACCTCTCTCCTAGAGCTTTCCACCCACTCTGCTCCATTCTGGACCTCCTGCTATTCAGCTGACGTTCTGGGTCTTTTCCTTTGCAATTCTATTTTGGTGTGCATACTCCTGAATTCCATGTTTGCTTTTGCTGTTGTTGTTTACCCAATTGTTTATAAGAGCACACCCTCCAGAATCTTCCTGGGGAGGGCTGCCCTAAAAGTAAGTATTTTGAGTCCTTGCAAACATGAGAGTGTCATCTGTCTTTCTTCTTTGAGGAACTGAGTAGAGTTTTAGCTAGAAAATTGTTTTCAGGGGCACCTGGGTGGCACAGTCAGTTAAGCACCTACTCTTGGTTTCGGCTCAGGTCATGATCTTGGGGTCGTGGGATGGAGCCCTGCATCGGGCTCTGCACTTAGGGCAGAGTCTGCTGGAGATTTTCTCTCCTTCTTCCTGCCCCTCCCACTTGTGCTATCTCTCTCTCTCCAATAAATCAATAAATCTTTAAAAAAAGAAAATCAGGGGCGCCTGGGTGGCTCAGTCGGTTAAGCGTCTGCCTTTGGCTCGGGTCATGATCCCAGGGTCCTGGGATCGAGCCCCGCATCGGGCTCCCTGCTCAGTGGGAAGCCTGCTTCTCCCTCTTCCCACTCTTCCTGCTTGTGTTCCCTCTCTCGCTGTGTCTCTCTCTATCAAATAAATAAAAAATCTTTAAAAAAAAAATTAAAAAAAAAAGATTGCATTTAAAAAAAATAATAAAATAAAAAATAAAGAAAGAAAGAAAATCATTTTCACCCAGAATTTTGTTGCTCCATTGCCTCTAGTTTCCAGTGTTACTGATGATGAGAGATCTGATCCATCCTGACTCCTGACACTCTACACATGACTTATTTGTTTCCCTCTTGAACCTTTCTGTACTCACTCCTCAATCTTTGGATTGATGATGTGCTTTTATATGGGTCCAATCTCAGCCTTGGGGCTGGGGACTTGTATTAGTTTCCCAGGGTTGCCGTGATGAAATACTGCAAGTTGGTGGCTTAAAGCAACAGAAATTTCACCTCTCACAGTTCTGGACGTTAGAAGTTTGAAATGGGGGCGCCTGGGTGGCTCAGTTGGTTAAGCGACTGCCTTCGGCTCAGGTCATGATCCTGGAGTCCCGGGATCGAGTCCCGCATCGGGCTCCCTGCTCGGCAGGGAGTCTGCTTCTCCCTCTGACCCTCCTCCCTCTCATGCTCTCTGTCTCTCATTCTCTCTCTCTCAAATAAATAAATAAAATCTTTTAAAAAAAAAAAAAAGAAGTTTGAAATGAACATGTCAATAAACTTTGTCCCTTCTGGAGGCTCTAGGGAGAATTTGTTCCATGCCTCTCTTCTAGCTTCTAGTGACTTCTAGAAATCCTTGCTGTTCCTTGGCTTATAACTTAATCACCCCAATTTATGTCTGTGGTCACAGGGCTTTCTGCTCTGTGTGTCTCCTCTATGTCTCCATGTGGCCTTCTTATAAGAACATCAGTCACTGGATTTAGGGCCCACTGTAAACCAGTATGACTGCATCTTAGCTTAACTAATTACATCTTTTTTTTTTTTTTTAAAGATTTTATTCATTTATTTGAGAGAGAGAGAGCACAGAGGGAGAGAGAGAGGGAGAAGCAGGCTCCCTGCTGAGCAGGGAGCCCCATGTGGGACTCGATCCCAGGACTCTGGGATCACGACCCAAGCCGAAGGCAGACGCCCAACCGACTGAGCCACCGAGGCGCCCCTAATTACATCTTTTTAAAGATTTAATTATTTATTGGCAAAGGGCGGTAGAGGGAGAGGAAGAGAGGATCTCAAGCAGACTCCTGTTGAGCCCAGAGCCCGATGCGGGGCTTGATCTCACAACACTGAGATCACAACCTGAGCCAAAATCAAGAGTTAGATGCTCAATCGGTGTGCCAGCCAGGCACTCCTTAATTAATTACATCTTTAATGACTGTATTTCCAAATGAGGGCACATCTTAGGGTTCCAGATGAACATAAACTTGGGGGGTATGTTATTCAACCCAAACAGGGATTCATGGGTCCCTTTCATTCTAGAACTTACCTCCTTCACTTCCCAATGCTTTTTTAAATTAATTGATGCTTTCTTTGCCTCTCTTTTCTCTAGTTTTGCTCTCTGAAATTTTTGTGATTTGTATCCTGGGCATCCTGCAATCATCCTCAACTGTTCTCATCTTTTCTCTGCTAGCCCTTTCCTTTCTTTTTGGTTATACCTTCCTATGAAATTTCAGTTTCAGCTTCTGTTTCCACTTCATTTCAGCACTGAATCTCCAAACATCCTTTCTCTTCCTGAGAGTCTCCTTTTTTTAATAGCCTCTTGTTCTCATGCCGTGGATGCAGTATCTTCTAAAATCTCTGAGGATATTAACTAGTGGCTATTGTTGCTTCTACTAATGTTATGGTTTTTAAACTTTCTTTGGTTCTTGCTTTGTCTCTTTTTCTTCCAGGAAGATGAAAACATCTCTTTGTCAAGTTGAAGACTTTCTGCAAAGATGGAGCGATTCTCTGTTGTCCTTCCTAAAAAGTGAGATACTACAAAAGCAGACTGGAGTCTCTATGTGTAGGGATGGAGTTGGTTTGGGGGGACCTGCCCTGCAGGGTGATGACACAATAAACCACTTCTCATGTTCAATCTCTGCAGAAAATAAGCGCCCAGGCTCTCATCAGGGGTAGGTAGCCAGCAGAGCAGGATGGAACAGGGAATCTGACCTCTCGTAAAACCATATAATTTTTTTTCAACCTACCTCTCCTTTTATTCATCCCTGCCCTTGGTAATAGCTTGTTGGATGAATACAGAGTAGAAAAGTAGTTATTATTTTTTAGGGCTTAGTGTGCATCCAGCACATTAGCCAACTTAACTTCCATTTCTACCATTTGAGGCCACCACCAACCAAATGTTCCCCTCAAATACTGCTTTTGGAATGATGATGAGAATGACTCAAGGGGCACCTGGGTGGCTCAGTCAGTTAAGCGTCTGCCTTCGGCTCAGGTCATGATCCCAGGGTCCTGGGATCAAGTCCCATATCGGGCTCCCTGCTCAGCGTGGAATCTGCTTCTCCCTCTCCCTCTGCCTGCCACTCTCCCTGCTTGTGCTCTCTGTCAAATAAATAAATAAAATCTTAAAAAAAAAAAAAAAAGAATGACTAAAAACGTCCTTATATGATGTGAAAAGGAAGAGACAGCATTTGCCAATAGTCGGCCAAAGCTGCCGTGGAGAATTCTAGAACAGGAATGGGGTGAAGATGCAGTAATAATTGGAGTCGAGAAACCCCTAAATGGCCAGGGATGGAATCCTGGCTGTGAAATAATACTGGTGTTGGACTAGAGGTAGCAGGTAGAGAAGGGCAGCAGGGGTGATGTGTGGGAAGGAGAGAGGCCACCACGCTCAGGACTCTAGTGGTTAAAACAGAGATTTGAGTTTGAGTCCCAGCTCATGTGTCTTCCCATCAATTCTGGCTCCATTTCTGTCTCACATGGTTGCCCTGAATCTCTTCCTTGTGTGTGATTTTCTGGAGAATGTCATGTCACATTAGATAGAACCCCAGTGCCTTCACACCGCAAAGTGCCTCAAACCAAAGATATATGAGCTCCTCTCCAGATGGTTTAGAAAAGAGTGAGGGAGCTGTGGTGGGGAAGTGAGTTCTCACAGCACCTTCAGAGACTGATTAGATTGGGCCATCACAGCTTTGAAGGGGGGGGGGGGGTTTGTTTGTTTTAAACCCTCTGCCACTGCCACTGGCCTTTAGTTTGTCTGTAACTAATTTGCTGGCTAGCTTTCTCTCCTCCAGAGCCCTCTCTGCCTCTTTCCATGGTGGCTCCTGAAAGCTCTCAGATTCATCCTGTGTCATGAGCAGAATTTAGTTCTCTTTGTTCCAGTTTCCTACCTAAGGAAGACCACCATTTTATTGATAAATGGCCTATTCATGTGTTTTAATAAGCAAACGGTCAGCCAATCTGGGGCACCTGGGTGGCTCAGTCGAGTATCTGACTCTTGATTTCTGCTCAGGTCATGATCTCAGGGTCATGTGATCAAGCCCCTTATTGGGCTCCATGCTGGGCATGGAGCCTGCTTAGGATTTCTCCCTCTCACTCTGACCCTCCCCAACCTCTCACTCTAAAAAAAAAAAAAAAAAAAAGTTAACCAATCTACAAAGAAATGTTACCACCCCTTAAAGAGACAGATATTACTGCATATGTTTGATTAGTAAAAGAAAAAGTTTTCTCTCATACCTCTATACAGTCATATAGTGTGGTTTATGGAGATGTGTGTGTGTGTATGTGTGCATACATATACAAACATTTCACATGTATATGCACATGTGTGTATGTAATAAATACATATGTGACACACACAAATTATATGCATGTGCATATAGAGAGTTAGAGAAGTTTGGAATGGTATTTACCAAAACTCCTAATGAAGGAGAATAGAAGTTCTTTCTGAAAAGTGTCATTAAAGAAGTGCTTTGGTTTTCCACATTTTTATAGGGATGTATTACTCAAATAATGAGAAAATAAAAGCAAAAATATCTCCATTTAGAAAAAAAGTAAAATGAGTATGTGTCAGATGAGTAATAAACATAAAAAGTCTAAATGGGGCCACAGAGAATTTTTTAAAAAGAACAGAAAGACATTTATAATAGAGAGAAAGCCATAGTCTTTTTTTTTTTTTTTAAAGATTTTATTTATTTTTTAGAGAGCGAGTGAGAGGGAAACAGCATGAGAGGGGAGAGGGTCAGAGGGAGAAGCAGGCTCCCCGCTGAGCCGGGAGCCCGATGTGGGACTCGATCCCAGGACCCTGGGATCATGACCTGAGCCGAAGGCAGACGCTTAACCATCTGAGCCACCCAGGCGCC
>NW_028052145.1:0-401 GCF_054177405.1 Leptonychotes weddellii
TGGGTGGCTCAGTTGGTTAAGCGACTGCCTTCGGCTCAGGTCATGATCCCGGAGTCCCTGGATCGAGTCCCACATCGGGCTCCCTGCTCGGCAGGGAGTCTGCTTCTCCCTCTGACCTTCCCCCCTCTCATGTGCTCTCTCTCTCATTCTCTCTCTCTCAAATAAATAAATAAAAAATCTTTAAAAAAAAAAAAAAAAAAAAAAGAAAGAGAATTCAGTGGAAGCCATGAGGAGGGGATTCACCTAAGGAACGGACGTGGACACTGAGGACTGGGCAGGTAGAGGAGAGGAGGAAAGCAAGGTAACAGAGAGGCATGCGAGGATGGCGGGTTGGGGGGCGTGGAATGCAACAGATGGGACGATGGGCAACGGATCCAAACATAACATTCTGCTTGACTTTT